>NC_091117.1:205460187-205760187 GCF_040183065.1 Periplaneta americana | reverse complement strand
CGCTGAACTTTGGAGGCTTACCTTCAGGCCTAAAGTTTTAATACTTTCGCCCATAGACGAGGGGATTTGCCAATGGATGTAGGTTTGTACAGATTTACCTCCAGGCAAAATTCTTTAATATATGCGGCTGTATGCAGACAATTATCATTGTTAGTAGATGAAAGATAAGTTACTTCTCATAATATTTCTTTAACAATAAGAAAGCTTGAAGTAAAAATTCAGAAGTAAAATATTCTCTACGACAACATTGTCAGATATTGTGTCCTTAATCAATAATGTAGGGTAAAGTTGCCTAATTTCGTGATACGTTTTTTTAACTAAATGTCCCAGGATTGGGTATCTTGCTAGGAAGTTCACCGATGTCTCAAAAGTAGGCGAAAGATGCACTCGTTCGAGAAAGATGTCTGGTGCTATGGTCGAACGTCAAAGCTTTGACTGACACTCAATTTAAAAAATGTATGACGGGATTAGGCAACTTTACCCTACAGGATTTTTTAACTTTCTCGATATTCATTAACATACGTATCTAATACATTAAAACAGATGGAAAATAGGACCAAAAGGATTTAGAACGCCAACTTTGGTAGAAAAGAATAGAAATAATTATGAATACGGATAAGAATAATTTCTTTGAAGAAATTATTCTTCTTTCAATAAAGATTATATCGTCTCTTTGACAATTGTATTGTAATACAAATATCACAAATGAAACTAGGTTTACATTAATTGGTATATGATAATTGACCATTATGTTATTTTGAATTTAAATGAAACTTATTAAATATTGGAAAAACTTATTATATTTGATGTGCATCATTGCCGGAGAAATTGATTTTACATCAAACTAGTGGCTTGTGCAGCAAATGCTGCTGCAAACTATTTTCAATGAAGAATACTTGTCTTTTTGATAGTTATTTGCTTCCATAATAATGAAACATACTCCCTCTGAATGGAATTTTTTAGGCCAAATACTTTTTCTTGAATCTATCCTACTTCAGTTTTTGAGTTTCAACGCGAAAACGCAAGTATCAATGTCAGGACGATAGCAGTAGCTATTTCAGGTCATTGTGGATTGTAGGCAAAAGTAAAAAAAATGTCAGGTTTGCTAAGCTTTCGAACAATAGCATTTTCGTATAGCTGCTGCATGTAGAACTTGAAATGTAGAGCGTAAAATTATTTTATCCTACTAAGAGATCTTGCTGAAATGATCTGGAGACTACAACATTTTCTAGGCCTCTTATTTTATCAGTAAGTAATATCTTTTTATCTTTCCTTAGGAACTGTAATTTTTGCGCTCTCTCGAGCCAATACTGAAGACAATGACACATATCAATATCTACACTACACCGCCATTAAGTATATGAAAAAGACCCAACCCCACTGGGTTAATAAGTATAAAAATATTTTATTTTTAATAACAATATTATTATCTTACTTAAGTTTTGTAGTTATATATAGCAGTCACTCAGTAAATTATAGAAATGAAGATCTAAATTAAGATATTCTCTACATTTACTTACATAACCTCAAAACGTTTCACTTTCATGTCATCAATATAGTATCAATATTATGTACAATTAATGAAAAATAGACGCATCATAATATTAACTATAATAATATTTAATTTCTAATGGTAATAATGTAATCAAACCACCTCAAGTTTCGTAGATTTGAATATCCAATACACAGCTGTACTCAGAAAATTATACACTGCAGAATCAGTTTTAATAACAAATTGAATTGAGCTCTAAATATGTCGGCAATCCTGCAGGTCATGGCCTTCGTGTAAAAGCCTATTGTTTATTGTAGTGTGTGTTTTGTTCTGAAATTCAATCAAGTCGGCCGTGATTCAATAAAATTAGTTCTCAAAACTGACAACAGAT
Source organism: Periplaneta americana (assembly GCF_040183065.1). Classification (NCBI taxonomy): domain Eukaryota; kingdom Metazoa; phylum Arthropoda; class Insecta; order Blattodea; family Blattidae; genus Periplaneta; species Periplaneta americana. Next base: position 205,758,304 of record NC_091117.1, on the reverse strand, counting down.
GAATTTTGGAAAATAGGAAAATTATGTAGGAAAATTGACATTTCACTGAAAACTACTATTTTTCCGAAAAACTTTGGATGCCAGGCATGAAAATGAGGGGTCACTCATTAAAATCCGTTCAGCCGTTTTCCCGTTATTTCCATTACCAGTTCAAATTATATATATATATATATATATATATATATAGATTTGAACAATTTCTGTTGAATTGTTTAGGAGAGATTACTGCACACAGAGACAGACATAGACTGCAGAAAGACAATGCCACTGGCCTAAAATTAATATGAAGAAAAGCTATTTTTATGATGAAAGTATAATGAAAGTATAATATATTTTAATGAATACGCCACATTTCAGAAGTGTGCTTTCTCTTCATGCTGTTCAATGAAATTTCCTGGTTAAGTCTAATGTACTGCACTCCGTTGGTTTCCTTTCGGAGAAGCGCGTGTTTCCTACAAATTAAAATCACAACTGCTGCAGAGAATGCTGGGACTATCGACACCCTCAGGGTAGGAAAGGAGCAACGCGAGATCTGGAGATACCGTCTTGAATTTCTATATCCTCGAGCATTCATGGAACCCCTGCGGGTAGCTAAGAGAGCGTCAATGATTGCGGAAGCTTAAGCTATCAACACATACTTCGAGGAAATTGATATTAATTGTAGACGACAAACTTTAACAAGGAACCGCTCTGGCGAAGGAAACCAGTTTCTAGTTATAGTCTTATGTTTTAGGTTACTGAATCAACAATAAATATTGAAATAATCTCTCAATAAATTATTTAACTAAATAAGTCATTATTCTTTCTTTAAAATTTCACTCACGTTTCAAAGCGTTGAATAATTAATTGTAGTTATTTCATTATACAGTGTGTTAATTAAGTATTGAATATTGTTAATAACTCTCTATATAGGGTATCTCAAAGTCAGTTCAAATATTAAACCGCTATAAATATTTTTATGCTCGACCATGCCGAAATGTAGTAATTATACACCTGATAGCAGTCCTTTAATGTATGTCTTTAAAGTACACCTACTCATTAAAGTACAGGTCTTCAGCCAATCACAAGTCAGCTTTGTACCGTTATATCGATTATTCTCGAATATGCAATCGACAGACAATTAGCGAAAAGTCACGGAGGATGGAAATCCAATACTGTCGCAGAAGGTTATGTTCTGTTACTATAATAATTAGCGTTAATTGTAAATAATATTCAAATAAATTCAATTTGTCATCTCGTTTTTCAATTCTAAATCAATTTCCAGGTTATATCAGACTAATGTTCATTCTTATTCTGTGCCAAGGTCAATGACATTCGGCCTCGGAAAAAATCAATACTTTCGCGTCTGCGCACATCTCACAATTCAGGTCAGTTCGCACATAACCATAAAAAGACCTAATTTTCAATACTTTCAAGTTAGAAATATGGTCGAGCATAAAACGTTGTATGAAACTTGCCTATAATGATAATTAAGACGCTCGTATGAAAATTATGAAACTCGCTTGCGCTCGTTTCATAAACAATCATACTTGCGTCTTAATTACTACCATTATAGGCTCGTTGCGTAATGTACTAGAATATTTTAGATAGGGGAAAAAACAAAAACATCACAGTGTTAGGCAAACAACCGAGTTTACAAAACGTTCTCTTGTTCAACGTACAGCATTCTGTCTACGACACCATGCACAGCATTTTGCAGATAATGTCTTGGAATATTGGAAATTTCTTGCGAGAGGCCTCTTTCAGTTGCAGTAGGATTGTTGGATCTGTCAGGAAAATTCGTTCTTTAAGGTAACCCCACAACCAAAAGTTCGGCCGGATTGAGGTCTGGAGATCGCGGAGGCCACATTGTAGGAAAGTGCCTACTGATGACACAATCGCCAAACATCTGCGTAATTAATCGTTTTGTAGGGATGAAGATGTAGGGTGGAGCGCCATCTTGCATGAAGATTATGTTTTCCATATCGTGATTCCTCAGTCTAGGGATGACAGAGTTCTGTAATATGCTGTAGTAGCGCTCCCCGTTTACTGTAACAGTCTGTCTTATTCCATTATTGTCCAGACCTGTGGAGTAACGGTTAGCGCGTCTGGCCGGGAAACCAGGTGGACTGGGTTCGATTTCCGGTCGGGACAAGTTACCTGATTGAGATTTTTTCCTGGGTTTTCCCTCAACCCAATATGAGCAAATGCTGGTTAACTTTCGGTGCTGGACCCCAGACTCATTTCACCGCCATTATCACTTTCATCTCATTCAAACGCTAAATAACTTAAGATGTTGATAAAGAGGAGTAAAATAACCTAAGAAAATCAGTGGTGGAGTTAACACGCGTTAACGGGAAGATATAGCTTTCCTGCTCATTTATTTCATAGATATTGTGTGACTAATTAAAAATAAAAATCCTGAAATATATCACAAACATTGTATGGAATCTTATTATAAAACATATTAAATTAATTGTTTTAAAGAGGGAAATAGTAAACAACGAAAATACTATAAAAACTTGCACAATATGCTCATTGTAAATAAAGTATCAAAGTGCGCAGTAATGTCTTCGGAAGTCAATATCCCAGAGATTCAAGAGCTGGCGGCTATAATTATAGTGATGAAAAGAATTGCGCTACGGTGTATTGTAAAATGAATTGAATAGCATTCTTTTCAAATCTAGACGCAACATAAAAATATGATGTATAACTTTAATTGAAAAGTAAGAGGTTTCCACTTTCATTCTTGTATCAAACGAGAGATAATATATCGCATCTGACAGTATGACGAATTTCCCTTAATTAATTTCATTCATTTTTAAAAATCGCCAAACGAGGCGGTACTTTAGCAATAAGTACCTAATCCCGATATGTACAGCTGGCATTGTTTGACGTAAATCAAGTTTATGTTATCAAATATTGACAGAATTGCTACAAATCAAACCGGGCACCATCTGACATTAACAAATACGAACATATATGTTTACAAATTAAGGCAGAAACATCTGTAAAGGGACATATGAAGAGAAACAGATAATCTGCTTGAATATTATATTATTTGTTGATTGGTTATTTTTGTGTAAGTCCAATAGCTCTTTGCGCTGATTTTCTGAACTGATACGTGACTTAAATGTATCATGTTTATAGTTAAATAAAAGTTGTTACTTAAAATTTCCAACCAAATCATTCGCTTCTTTTTTTTTTTTAATCTTCATGATTGTCTTCACGTCATTATAACCATATCATTAAAAGACATTTGTGCATATAGTCCAACGCTAAAAAAACGTCCAGAAACATTTGGTACAGTATATTTGGTACAATGTATACTGTCCAAAGATAGAAAAGTCGAGATATTTCGTACGATATATATGATCCAATAAAAAAGTCCAAAGACATTTGTTACAGTATATTTTTAGTCTTTTCAAAACATATATATCCACGAACCAGTTAAAAAGGGAAACAACTCAAAAGTTGACGTTTTGAGAAATCCATGTTGCTGTCAAAATACAATTAACACTCTATAATTTTAAACTAATAGTATATACACATTTATTTAAATCATAATTATTAAGTTAATATCATCCAGGTAACTAAAATTTACAATCAATTCAGTAATATTGAACAAGTAAAATTAGGCGTGCCACAAGGTACTGTTTTAGGGCCAATTTTATTTTTTATATAGACTCTACATAAATGACTAAATAACAACACCCATTATAATGTGACACTGGTTTCTCTTTTGTGAAAAAATCCTTCTCTCATGTTATTTATGACTTACAATTTCGTTTGTGAAATTCATTAAAACTGCAAATTTATATTTGTGTTTGTTGCTGACTTGTCAATTGGAGAAAACGCAACAATCAGTAGACATATCACATAAGAAAAACCACTAAATCAAATATCCTGGACCTTTTTCAATATTAGACCAAATGGATTGTACCACATGTCCTAGACCTTTTCCAACTTTGGAGTATATTATAGGATCACAATATCTTCCTTTTCTTGGTTGCATAATCATGAGGAAAATTTTGGTAATTGCGGACAGAACTTCAGTGATGATTTGGTAAAGAAAGTTACAGAAATTTGCTGGGTTTCCAGTTAAGGAGAGGTTGTAAGCAGATTTGGATCAAAATTAACATTTTTTGGTTTTTAGCTGAACTAATAAATTAAGAAAAAGTCGGTATGTTAAGGAAGATCACAACTACAGGTGTGCAAATTTTCATAGATGTAGATTGAATAGTTTCTGAGATAATTGTACCTGAAGTTGCTAAATTTAACACGGCAACGATAGGGCTTACAACCTCCCCTTAAAGTCCTGCTCTCGGCCAAAAAAACTATGAATTACTGAATATCAAAATTAGGGTTTTAGTACGAAGAAATGAGCAGAGACGACGATCGACCTGTAAAAGTAGGCTACTTGAGGCTGGAAAATATCGATACACCTAAACTTTTTAAAGACAAAAATATACTGTTTATTGGTTATAACAACAATATTTACTTTAGAATCTTACATAAGCTGAACATTCAGAGGGAGCAATTAATTTCGTTTTTAGAGTAATGTTCAAATTCAAATTCAAATTCAAATTCAAATTTATTCACAATTTACATTTGAAATGATACATATGAATATATACCCGAAATGAGCATATGCTCGTGCTCGGGTGCAGTCCAGTAGTCTACATAAATTTTACAGAGATCAATAATAATGTTGATGTTAGGAATAATAGTAATAATAATAATAATAATAATAATAATAATAATAATAATAATAATAATAGAATATCCATGACGGAGATGATACAAAAATAGTAATACAAATTAATTTAATAATAATAATAATAATAATAATAATAAAACAAAAAAATTTACAATAATAAAATAAATACTAAGACGGATAAAATAAAATATAAAACCACTAGCGAGAGTTAACACAACTTAAATAAGCATATAATAACCAGAAAAAAAAATGACGAATTCGAAAATCAACAGAAAAATTCGATGTATAGAAGACGACAGCAACCGCCGTATTGACATTGTGTTATGCATTATTGGTAGTAGGGGGGAGCCGAATGTCTACGTAACTGCTGTTCTCTTCGAATCTTCTCATACAATCATGGGAAGTTAATGCTGAGAAACAAAATGTCTAAGAGTCAAACTGTTCATTATTACCAGGATAAATACAAATAATACTGAAATATATTAATCACGTTTCAGTTATAGATCTCCCCTTTTGTGCAAGAGGTATCATATCAAAATATTTTATGAATGGCGGGGAAAATATAAATTTCAATAACTTTCTAGTGACAAGAGATAGTGACAAGTACAATCAAGTGTATCTGTGGCGATGCTAAGAAATCATTTATTGGAGATATACACACTGTTATTAATTAAGAAAATGATCTATTTATATTTATTACAATGTTTTATGTTATAGGTTACATGCATCAGATAAATACAATAAATATTAGTAACATATAATGCTAGTAACACTTAAAATAATAATAAACTTACTTACTTACTTACAAATGGCTTTTAAGGAACCCGAAGGTTCATTGCCGCCCTCACATAAGCCCGCCAGCGGTCCCTATCCTGTGCAAGATTAATCCAGTGTCTATCATCATACCCCACCTCCCTCAAATCCATTTTAATATTATCCTCCCATCTACGTCTCGGCCTCCCTAAAGGTATTTTTCCCTCCGGTCTCCCAACTAACACTCTATATGCATTTCTGGATTCGCCCATACGTGCTACATGCCCTGCCCATCTCAAACGTCTGGATTAATAAAATAATAATAAAATTTATCAAATATCATACAAACATTTTCACTTTATTTTTAAACTTAAGAATGTGTAGACTGCTTAGGTCAGGATTATTTTTCAATACTGAATTGTATAGTCTTGGTCCATAATTCCTACTGTGTCTTAATCCAGCTGTAGTGTGGCATTTAGGTTCTGCCAAAAGAGTTGGGACATTTCTTTTGGTGTTATGTATATGTTTTTCAGTTATAAAATTCACTCGATTTTTGTGAAAATAAATTAGTACTGTATGTTTATATGTGATTGCTTTTTCTTATTTTCGTCTTCATATAAATTATAGGCTAATAATTATTTCAATAAATTGAACATGTCTTATTATTCAGTAGTCTAATAGTTTTTTGTTCTGTCAAATGAAAATTTCTGATTATGTTCCTCTGAACCCCTGTTGTGGCTGAGTGGCCACACACTGAACCCCTCTCTTAAGCAGTTCGGATTCGATGCACGAATACACACACACACACACGCAGACCACATTACATTACATTCATACTACTCTTACAAGTTGGAGGGATTTTCTGTGATTTATCCAAAGCATGCTGCTAGATAAATTAGATTATTATGGAATTAAAGGTGTTGCACACCAATGGTTTCACTCATATCTCATAGATAGGAAACAGAAAGTTGAAATCAATACAACTATGAAATCTGCATCGACATGGGGAACTATTAATAATGGAATTCCTCAAGGATCAATATTAGGTCCCCTACTTTTTCTAGTGTTTATAAATTATCTTGCTCCTCTAATAAAATATGTAGGTCATCTCACATTATTTGCAGATGACACAAGTACAGTAATTACAGCCAATAACTCCAACACATTCCAATCTTCAACAGAGGAAATTCTCTTCAAAATATGTGACTGGTTCTCAGTCAATAAATTACTATTAAATTGTAACAAAACTAACAAATTCAATAGTAATTAGAATAATAGTAGGTGTCAAATCTAGGGAATCGTGTAGAACTATTTAAAAAAAAAAACTACAAATAATGCCCATGGCTTGTCAGTATATCTTTTCATTAATAATCTTCCTCGTATGTAATCGTGAAAACTTTATAACTAATTCAACAGTTCATAGCATAAATACACATCAAAAAATGACTTTCATACTCCATCGGCAAGTCTATCGTGCTATCAAAAAGAAGTGTGTTATATGGCAGTAAAAATAATTGTTAATAGCCTCCCTATCGATATAAAAAAATGAAACTCAAAACATAAAATCATCTTGGGGCCAAATTGAAGAAGTATCTAATTTCTCATGCCTTCTATTCTGTAGGTGAATTCATAACATTCAGTAACGCTTCATGAAATTGATACTAAAACTATGTGTTGTACTAGTAGACTATATTGTAAATCTCATCTGTATATATTTCATCTAGACTGTGACTATAAATTAAGATTTTATAATAGTATTAAGTTTTTTGACTTGTTCCATATTCTAGCTGTAAGCATGTATTAATACCATGGAATGTTAATAAATAGAATACAATACAATACTAGATCATTATTTCCTCACCTTGCTAATTTATTCTAATAAGTACGCATTTTCGTTTCTCCGGCCTCCTCCTATAAGCTACATGATGTACAAAGAAAAAAAAACAAAATATATATATACAGTATATATATGTATATGTAATGTACGAGAGTTTTTCGATTGCGTGATTCTGCTATCACTATTATCGTGATGATTTGAAACATGTTTGATCTCGTCTCTGATTATCGTTCGAATGGAATACGCCAAAGCTATTGACTTGACTATGGACGATACGTAGAAATCCAGTGCTCGGTTTATTCTGAATAGCTATAAGCTTCTTGTTAATGTATTGAGTTCACAGGCTGTATCGCTACAGTACTGATTATACTGATGTACAATCATCATGATATGTGGTAGGCTATGGTCTGTTTAAATGCAAAGACATATTCTTTTATCCGGATAGAAGGATATTATCCTACGCGTTTTGGGAAATGTTTTTCCATTTCGTAAATTAAGTTTCATATTTTTCAGTAATGCACACGTTATGCTGTAATTGAATTTCCTTCCATCGCTTTGGTCATTATGGTCTCCAGCTTCTATAGCTTTTAGGAAAACGGAGCAGATAATATATATTTTATAAATCACAGAATCATAACATATTGAGTACTTGATTCTTCGTATTTTCCAATATTGAAAGCTGTTTGATACATTGCATTCTTTTCAGTATTTATTAGCACTCTACAGTTACAAATCATCCAGCGAAATTGTTTGTTGTAACCCATGAATCTAACTAAAAAATTCAGCATGCAATCACATCACTCTTGATACATTAATCATGACCAGTCGCCAGAAAATTGACGTCTTTATGAGGGATGTTCCAACAGCATTCCTTATAGTGTTTTATGATGTCTATCTTACACCTTTGAGAACCTACTCAAACTTTACACTTTGCATCCAATAATATTATTAAACGATTACGAGAAATTTATTGTTTTGAAGATTATGAAGGATATGACGATATCCTCAAATTTACTCTTCCTCCATTGGCGATTTGTAGACAGACTGCATCTTCAAAAATGTCGCACGTTTCTATGCGGAGATCTTCAACAATAATCTAGTACTCATTAATTTTTTTTTAGTTTTATTTTATTACCCTAGCTAATGGACTTCAACATATTGATCGGCAATATATATTTTAATAGTATTATAACACCTAGTTCTGTTGTTAACAGTGATGCCCATAGATATATCAGGATAGAAGAAAGCTTAATATTGTCCCCTCCTTACCTTACTTCGCTTAGGCCCGATTGTATAAACCATTTAATCTTAGATCAGAGGTTAAATTGATCCTTGTTTCAGCTGAACTTGGAATTTTGTGTTGTATAAAGTCTAATCTGAGATTAATTTGTATCAAACTAAAGTCACCTTTGACTGAAGAAATTTCTCCGATTAAGTTAGATTATCCAAGTTCAGTTATTTCTTTTCTGTTTGAAATATACGAGTGACAGATTGTGCAAATAAAGTATCCATTATTATTAATTTTAATAGATATGTTAGGTACATTTATATATATTTCTTTCAGTTTCTTGCCTTAATACACAAACATTCTTACTGTATATTATATAAGGCTCTATCGTGTTCAGCAGTATCAAATAACATAACCTATAATTATATTATGTTTATAAGAACTATTAATTATTAATGGATATGACGGGTACATTCATAAATGTTCAATTAACTGTATTACTAAAGGAAAATTGTCGTTTTATAAAGCTTTATTATGTTTAGCAGTATCAAACACCATAACATGATAACAACTTGGAGAACAGTCAACCTTCTTCTTATTGTCCGCCATTATTTACATAGCACAAAAAACCAGTGTTTCCAACAGAATGTAATTCGGAAAGTCGCCAAAAATTAGTTGTAAAGTCGCTAGATTTCTCATTATCAACAAAGAAAGATTAAATTTTGTCACTATGGGATGCTAAAAGGGTCACTAAATCCCTATTTAAGCAATATAAAAGTTAAAAGAAATTGTTGTTGAAAAAGAGTTAAAGTCACTAGATTGGCAACACTGAACAAACCTGTATAACATGATCCGCGGATGACGTATTTCACCTGTTTATGCGATGTTGCCAAATCCTTTTCACGTGAACTTTGATTGCATTTGAACCAAGGTAATTTGATCGCAGAAAAGTTTTATACAATAGAAGAAGTGTCTGAACTCGGTTCACTTTTCGATCTTCGATCAAAGTTGATCTTTAGTCAGGGAGTTTTATACAATTGGGCCTTAGGAACTTATCTTTTGACTTTACTTTCGGTATGCATGTCAAGACAACAAGGAGTAGACTCTGGTTTCAGCGATGTACCAGAGAGACTACAAGCTTACTTTTCCTAGATTAAGCGACATAAACGTTTCTAGCACCCCTAATAACAAAAGAAGTCCACACCTGTGGAGTAACGGTCAGCGTGTCTGGCCGCGAAACCAGGTGGCCCGGGTTCGAATCCCGGTCGGGGCAAGTTACCTGGTTGAGGTTTTTTCCGGGGTTTTCCCTCAACCTAATACGAGCAAATGCTGGGTAACTTTCGGTGCTGGACCCCGGACTCATTTCACCGGCATTATCACCTTCATTTCATTCAGACGCTAAATAACCTAGATGTTGATACAGCGTCGTAAAATAACCCAATAAAATAAAATAAAATTAAGAAAAGAAAGTGGGTTTCGGAATTGCTTCTCTCTGCATACTATGACAAATTTTCTTGAATCACTAGACACGTTTTACTCATATTCAGCACGTGCGAGTTAATTTAACTTGGACTGATGCATATAAAATGTGAGAACTTACAATAAAAAAATTAATTGATCTCTCTTTAAAACCTACAGTAAGCCTACACAATGGCGTTTTGTTCTGAAAACCAAATGATTTAATTCAAATGGTTCTTTCACTTAATGTAGAATAAAATAGCAAATGAAATGGTCTGGTCCGTAACAAAGGAATAACGTTTCCTCTGAAAAAAATTAATTAATTAGAATTGTTCACAGTTCCCGTTCCGATTCCAGTGTACTAAAATCCCAGGGACGTACTTCATTCCCGAGATGTAGCTTTTCCACAGTATTTTGGAAAGTGAACTGTACAGTAACCAATGACGGGATAGGAAGATGGGAACAATAACAGCAACATAATGCACTACTATACGAAATTTTGCCTAAATCCGTTATATATTTTTCTTCTTATTTCCTTCTGTAATGACAGGACCCTTAACTTGCCGACTATACCAGCGTGACTCAAAGATGTCGTTTATGCAAAGAAACTCAGCTCTAAAAATGATAAATAATGATAGAGAAAAATATATTTCGAGGTATTCAGCTATGGGGCTCTGTTTAGGCGTACTTTTAGCTCCAAAAAAGATCCGGTACTCAATTTTTCATTATGAAAACTTAACTCCAGCATTTTTCGTCCAAATTTTTGTTTGACATTTTTGAGTCATTGTTTTTTGCCCAATATAACTTAAGACCATCACAACTTTGTCCTTGGAATTTCTGCCAATTTTCACCATAATCTGGGATGCACTGAAACTGTGTTCTTAATGTATGCATTTAACTAACGAAAATGTTTTTTTTTAATTGTGGGCGTAATAGATATAATTTCATTTTTACTAAATTATTTTGAAGGACATGATGCAGGATTTTGCAAAACAGTTATTTACATTTCATTGATCATTAATTGACTTCATTCATTTCATCTCCCTCTTCTGGATTACTATGTATCTTCAAATGATATGCTATTGTACGTAAGTAATTTTTCACGTTTCTTCTTCCTTTGCACTGAAGATAGTTACCTACAGTCGGCCTCCATAGCGAGTCGGTACAGGGCTGGCCTTCTGTGCTCGAGGTTGCGAGTTAGATCCCGGCCCAGGTGGATGGCATTTAAGTGTGTTTAAATGCGACAGGCTAATATCAGTAGATTTACTTGCATGTAAAAGAACTCCTGCGGGACAAAATTCCGGCACACCGGCGACGCAGATATAGCCTCTGCAGTTGGGAGCGTCGTTAAATAAACCATATTTTTTTTTTTAGTTACCTACAATATGATTGACCCTTTTTCTGATTAGTTAGGCTATATGCACTCTTATTTCTTTAGCAAGTTAAGTCTATAATACAACTTGGACAACTATATTTACAGTTTCTTTTTCTAAACTTTCAATTCCATCGTATATTGGGGGTATGTGTGGCAGTAAACTTTACAAGTTTCGAACGAATGCCCTATGCCACCTGTTCTTTGCCTTCTTGACAAATCAACTTCGTATACGTTCCACTTTTGTGGAGGAATTAAGGGAGAGACTGCAAAACGATAATCTCTTGTTGGTCTTCCCCGAAGGTAGGTGGCTTCTACGTACGAGACAAAATTCAAAACTTCTTCCTCTAAGTCGTCCTTAAACCGAGACATAGACGCGAGGATAATATTAAAATAGATTTGAGGGAGGTGGGATATGACGGTGGAGACTGGATTGATCTTTGCTCAGGATAGGAACCGATGGCGGGCTTATGTGAGGGCGGCAATGAACCTTCGATTTCTCTAAAAGCCATAAGCTAAATAAGTAAGTACTGTAGAATATAAAGTCATTTAATCTTCTACAGCCACATATACACTTCTCCATATTGTTATCAAATTAAAAAAAGTGTTATTATGTAGGTTACAACAAAGCATATAAATATACGGATATGAAGAAGACACAACTCATATAAACCAGGCAGAGATCTGTTTAGCCGTACCCGTGCGCTCCACTGCACTCGTTAGAAATAAATATAAAGTAATTACATAATTAAAATAGGAAATTTGATCCAGGGAACATTCGTGTTTGATGGAAGGATAAATCGTTTATTACGTTACTTAATTTAAATTGTATTAAAAAAATTAAAATGCGATCATTTTGATCCAGAGACCACTCATTTGGTCATAAAAATTATTTTAGGAAATACAGGAAACGAATGTACAGAATAGCCTATCAAGTTTTCTGTGCATAAGAATCTATTTTAATCTTACCTGTCATCGATTCACTCAGAAGTTACTCTAATAACATTATAGCATTATGTCCATCTAGAGAAACTACACTTTCCAATGTTGAATTAATAATTAATTATACAAATCGGTTAATTAATTTCCGATATTACTTCATACAAACACAGAAACATTCTCTGTAGGCTATGTTTCATAGCTTTCGATTGTTGTTGTCCAAGGCCCCTTATAGACGAAGTCATTTGTTTTTTATTTCATTACACCGCCTTAGATGGCGTTGTTATTGTAATTTTGAAACTTATTTATCTCATTAAATATCAGTCGTATCAAAATTTTGCATGGAATAAAACTTATGGGGAATTATTTTTAAAGAAACTTTTGTTATGCAATATTTTTCATGAAAATTAATAATAAGGGAGATATTTCGATTTATTTAATTCAAGCCCCCTTATAATCCCCTTTTAAATAAAATATTTTGAATGCTATATAGCCTACATTCTAAGTTACAACGAACTTAATTTATATTCCAATTTTCATATAAATCGGTTCAACCATTATCGCGTGAAAAGGTAACAAACATCCAGACAGACAGACAGACAGACAGACATGCAAACAAAAATTTCAAAAAAGCGATTTTCAGTTTCAGGGCGGTTAATTATATATATTAGGACCAATTATTTTTGGAAAATCGAAAATTACCAGAAAAATTTCGGCTACAGATTTATTATTAGTATAGATGAGTAAGTCTGTCTTTTGGAATCCGGGGATTGTGACATAGCTAAAAGAGAGGTCATGCATTGTGTGCTTTTATAGAAGTTTCATATGTTACCTAGCCACCACTAATTCGTAATTTATTAAAGTTATCTCCCATTTTACGATGTAATAAAATTATAAGCTTTTATAGCCACCATAAAAACAAATTAAATATATGCATTCTATGGACATAATAGCCGTTTAAAATAAGGAATTTATAATCTGACTTTTAGGGGAAAGTGTAGCATAAAAACATTCGTTCTCATTAAAAACTGTGCATTAAGCGCTGAGTTGGAAGACAAATATTGTTTTACTACCAAGTTACCTACGTGAGGAAACTAAGGACACCAAACAGAAAGGAACAACGTTAGACAAGAATTTATTTTCCTAATAAATTAAATGTGAAGTTTCATGTTGACGTTCTCAAAAGTCGAATTTTTGAGGCCAATAGTGGAAATTAAAAGAAAACATTCAAAGTGAAAGCAGCAGAAGTTATAATAAGTAAATATAAATTACCCGCATACTCTCCGATGGAACTTACAAGAGAGAAGGGATTGTCGCTGTTGTTGTTTTTGCTTTGTTATTTAACGATGCTGTATCAATTACTAGGTTACTTTTTTACTTGGTTATTTAACGACGCTGTATCAACTACGAGGTTATTTAGCGTCGATGGAATTGGTGATAGCGAGATTATATTTGGCGAGATTAGACCGAGGATTCGACATAGATTACCTGACACTTGCCTTACAGTTGGGGAAAACCTCGGAAAAAACCCAACCAGGTAATCAGCCCAAGCGGTAATCGAACCAGCGCCCGAGCGCAACTGCGGATCGGCAGGCAAACACCTTAGCCGACTGAGCTACGCCGGTGCCCTTAATAGGTTATTTAGCGTCGATAGGAAGATGGTATTTGACGAGATGAGGCCGAGGGTCCGACATAGATTACCAGACATTCGCCTTACAGTTAGAGAAAACCTCTGAAAAAACCAAACGAGGTAATCAGAACAAGAGGGGATCGAACCCACGCCCAAGCGCAAATCCGGATCGGCATGCAACTCGCTATTAGGTTCGTTGCAACAACAGTCAGGAACCGTCCGTAACCATCATGAGCATGCGCAGTACAGAAAAAGCGTTCCAACATAATCCGAACCAGTCCTGAACCGGAAACATGTACTGCAGTCGGGCGTTCCAACAAGCTTTTGACACGGGTTTGGAACGGTCAGAAATAGTCCGCGGATTGAGGCATGTACGGAAGAGTACGCGAGACGCGCATGCGCATAAGCTCACCAACGTCTCCTGGATACTGAAGAAAGACATGCTCGACTGTTCACATCAATGAAGTTCAGATGAAAAGTGACAGTGCAGACGAATAATAAAACTAGAGATTTAATTTAAATTTTCTCCAAAAAGAAAGGGAATGGAAATTATTTGGGTATTGAAATAGTTAATTATAATTTCAACATGCAGCTTTGATTAAAAGTATAATAAATAACGTACTTATTTACTTACTGGCTTTTAAGGAACCCGGAGGTTCATTGCCTCCCTCACATATGCCAGCCATTGGTCCCTATCCTGAGCAAGATTAATCCATTCTCTATCATATCCCACCTCCCTCAAATACATTTTAATATTATCTTCCCATCTACATCTCGGCCTCCCTAAAGGTCTTTTTCCCTCCGGCCTCCCAACTAACACTCTATATGCATTTCAGGATTCGCCCATACGTGCTACATGCCCAGCCCATCTCAAACGTCTGGATTTAATGTTCCTAATTATGTCAAGTGAAGAATACAATGCGTGCAGTTCTGTGTTGTGTAACTTTCTCCATTCTCCTGTAACTTCATCCCTCTTAGCCCCAAATATTTTCCCGAGAACCTTATTCTCAAACACCCTTAACCTATGTTCCTCCCTCAACGTGAGAGTCCAAGTTTCATAACCATAAAGGACAACCGGTAATATAATTGTTTCATAAATTCTAACTTTCAGATTTTTTGACAGCAGACTGGATGATGAAAGTTTCTCAACCGAATAATAACACGCATTTCCCATATTTATTCTGTGTTTAATTTCCTCCCGAGTATCATTTATATTTGTTACTGTTGCTCCAAGTTATTTGAACTTCTCCACCTTTACGAAAGATAAATTTCCAATTTTTATATTGCCATTTCGCACAATATTCTCGTCACGAGACATAATCATATACTTTGTCTTTTCAGGATTTACTTCCAAACCTATTTCTTTACTTGCTTCCAGTAAAATCCTCGTGTTTTCCCTAATCGTTTGTGGATTTTCTCCTAACATATTCACGTCATCCGCATAGACAAGCAGCTGATGTAACCCGTTCAATTCCAAACCCTTTCTGTTATTCTGGACTTTCCTAACGGCATACTCTAGAGCAAAGTTAAAAAGTAAAGGTGATAGTGCATCTCCTTGCTTTAGCCCACAGTGAATTGGAAACGCATCCGACAGAAACTGACCTATACGGACTCTGCTGTACGTTTGACTGAGACACATTTTAATTAATCGAACTAGTTTCTTGGGAATACCAAATTCAATAACAATATCATATAAAACTTCTCTCTTAACCGAGTCATATGCCTGGTTAGGATCGACTGGATCGTATTCAAATTTGCAAGAAAGGCATAATAAATAACGTACATGCATTAATAATTAAAAAAAAGAACTATTTTTATATGAGAGTTCCCCAGTACACGACATTGAACTAGCGTAATTCTTGCCTTCCATATTTTTGTCATCTTTTTATAGAAAATGATCGAAATTCTATTTTCTGCAATTAGAATTAGCTGCGAAACAATAATAATAAGCATCCCGTTCTTAGCAAAGATGATCACAGTTATAGCATCTCTGGATTTAGTACATAACGATCCGCGAAAGCGTTCCAACAGCGTCCAGTCCAGTTTCAATTACATAGCAGATGCCCAACTAGCGCATGCGCATAAGATGGTACAGGAACCGTACATGAACTGATCCATGAACCGCTTGTTGGAACGAACCTATTGTTTTCTTGTACAGGGACATCATTTTATTTTTACTTCAATTTTTATTGTACCTGAGTTTTTGAATGTACTTCACTCCCACCCCTTCTACTAAGGAAGTTCCAACTCCACACAGAACCAAGACCGCAGATAGTAAGCACTACTGAGTTACTGAGTATAGTACGTTCCAGAAATATGTTCGCGTTTTCCAGTGACGAAAGAGCTTTCAATATTGAATCATATTTTCGCACAGGTACTGTCCGTTTGCCTACGTCGCATCCCGATTTCCCCCACCTGCTTCTGCTCGCCCCTCTGTAAAAGCTGGGCTGTCTTAGCTCTTTTCTGAAAACATTAATTTCTCTTAGGAATTGGACGTTTACGTAATATTATACAGCTGTTTAATTTAACTTAAATAAAAGGGCCTCGTTAAGTAATTAACTGTCACGTGATTTCCACCCTTTCTACAATCCTGCGGCATAACCACTTGGACGGACAGTAGATAGCATGTCTGAGTAATTTTATATTTTCGGGTCGGGCAGAAGTGAAGATTGAATTTACAGTACGTAGAGTAGGTACAGAATTATTTCAACATGAGTTACTAGTACGAAGGATGAAACTGGCAATTGGAATTAGATGCAATAATCTATAGTGCGATAATATGCACAAAGGAACTGAAGCCGGTATCGAAATGAACGGCCACCATTTTCAAAATTGTGTTTAAATATTCATATTATGATTATTTTTCAATCTAACTTCTTTCTCTATATTGTACGCTAATGTGCTGTAGACAGTATACACCGCATAATGAATACGTTCGCATGGATAACTCACTTCGTGAGTAAAAACACTTATTCTTAATACAGTACTGTACTCTGATTAAAGAAAAACCTAATGAAAATTATCAAACTCAAAATCGCGATATTTCCTAGTTTACGTAAATGGATGAACTACTTTTCTTCCATCCTATACCTAGTAGAGTGATTTGTGTTTTACGCCAGTATCATCGAACTCCAGTCTTGGAGGGGGGGGAGCAAGCGGTGTTTCCGGTTCTCTAAAGGTATAGACAGGTTAATATTAAAAATGTTAGTAAAAATAAAATGATGTCCCTGTACAAGTAATTAGTAATCCACAGGATAATCAGAACAATGTGAGGCTGTTAGTTATGGATTAGGATTGAAAATTTTCTCAGTAATTAATATAACCGCAGATTTACTATATACAGAATGGAAGCGATTCAACCTTACGCATTGAAAGGAGGGATATATTACATAAAAATAAAAAAAAATCTATTATACTTTTCGAAATTAAGTGTGTGGTTAATTAAACAATTGCATCGAAAGTTTAAGTGCGCTGGCAACATCGCAATGTCCAAGATTCCGCACGAAGACATTGAACTCATCCAACGTGAGGTGTAAACAAAAGACTACGTAATGTAAAACGAAGCTACTGCTTCTTTC
Source organism: Periplaneta americana (assembly GCF_040183065.1). NCBI lineage: Eukaryota > Metazoa > Arthropoda > Insecta > Blattodea > Blattidae > Periplaneta > Periplaneta americana. The sequence continues at coordinate 205,740,810 of NC_091117.1, read as the reverse complement.
CGGTTTTTTCTCGACCAAATTTAAAATCTTCTCTTCCCTGAGAACAATTTTATCAGTCGTTATAGACCAGTTTGCGAAATGTTGGAATTACGCTGCCCGTATCACGGATCAGCTGGCAGACAGCGATGATTACCGTATTGAAAATTCCATTAAAACGGGAATTCAAAACGATCTGAGTCTCAAGGTCGATCGATACACCTAAAAACTGGGTTAGGATCGACTGGATCGTATTCAAATTTGCAAGAACACGCGTACCGTATTCAAAACGATCTCAATACACTAAGCGCGTGATCGATAGTCATTTGTTTGATGTGTCAGCTGTTTTAGAAACAGCGAGCTCAATTACGTATGTTGAAAAAGCGTGTTGCAACACATAATATTTTGTATTTTCCTGAAAGCTATTATTATCATTCTTCATTAACCGCCAGAATGTTAAGTTTTCATGCTCCTTATTAGGAATACTGATTAATGTTTATAGCTGAGGCCTACAGACTAACATGTTAACATGTCGATGACAAAATAATGACTTTCGAAACTTCGGCTTCCGTATTCGTTAATCTCCTTATTCAGATCGTTTGCAATATGTATTAAAAATTGTATGAAAACAGGGATCGGGGACATCGTATTCAATACGAAAACTGTATTCAAATCGATCTGAATACTCCAATATTTTGACACGTAACTTTGCTAATTTCAACAAATATTTTCAAAATTACTGACTTTACTATCTACAATATTTAACCGGAAACCTTTCTACATACACACGTAGAACGGCACTGGGCCAAGACGACCTTGACTATCAACTCATGTGGAGCGAGAACAGCTGATCGGGTTGCCACGTCTAGAATTGTTAGTCAGGCAAGAAATTTGCAATACTTTTTATGTAATTTACACGAAAACTATCCATTCTACCGAAATACGACAAAAGAAAAAAAAATCTTTATTAAATTCTCTATTGATATTGAGATAAATCAAGATCCTATGTATAGAAAACATCCACAACGACGACTTTAAAGTTTTAGGAAAAAACATTTTTTATTTCGAAAACTATAAACTTCCTACCGATATAGTATTAGATTTTTTGTTATACTCAATATGAACAATTCGCTCTGCAAAGCTGAAGGATTATTTCACTTCCATTCTGTATAAAGTTTCGAGAAATTAACATAAAATTTTTTTTCGCATCTTTTCCTATCTGAAATGAAAACCATTACATAGAAGAACGGTGTTCGTGTACCCTTCAATGTGATGAAAATATAGAACCCCCCGGGTCTTCTTAACATCGCACTATAACTGGCTGAGTTCAGTGACACATTTTTGACCTCTTTTACACCCAGGAAAGATTCGATATTGTATTTTATATGAGACTGAAAGAATTCCATTTGCTCTCTGAGAGTTGCGAGCGGATACAAAAATCCTCGGGAAGATGTTACAGCAGCAGTATCATTTCGGTTCTTGTTTTAATCATTGGTGGCAAACTCAACTGCTCTTGCGAAGCACTATGTACACTCAGGATCTGAAAAGGAGCATCATTGGCATTGCAAGCATTGGGACGGTCTGCTCTCGCATACTGCTCGTGTGCAGCGAAGGGTTCTCTTGCCCAGAGAGCACGAATTCGTTACTATAGGCATCCAACAAACAAAACTCGGTGCGCAGAAACCAGCGGGCGTGACTTTCTCGCGCAGATGACGTATGCTCCCTTTCCCAGCATTATCTTCTTGTGAAGAAGTGAACACGTGTTATTGCTACAGAGTCAGGGAGTCGCATAGCGTTTTATATTAGATATTAATTTAATTTAATTTAAATATTTAAAACTTAAATATGAAGACAGTTCCAGTGAAGATAGATACCGATTGTGACTTAGAAAGAGACGATGTTGACATCTCGTAATGTTATATTCACTTAATTGGTTATTGTTACAGCTGCTCTTTGAGTACTCTTCAAGGAACAACCACTCATATAAATTGAGGGAAAGAGGACAGAGGACGGACACTGGAAAGTTTTCTTTTCTCAATCGTACTATCAGGGACTGGAATGCTTTACCTGCAGACTTACTAAAGGCTTTACCAACAACCAAAAATTTATTTAAAATAGGCTTAAGGACTTTACTAATAGACGATAATTATAAACAGTATTTAAAGGGTGTAATTGATATTTTGTTATTGAAGTGTTGTATCAGTGAAGAATTATGTTGTGTCAGTGAAGTGTGTTGTGTCAGTGAAGTGTGTTAAGTAAGTGAAACGTGTTCCTGTCAATGAAGCTTTATAGTTTATAGTGGCAGTGCAAAGTATTTGAACAGTGAAATGTTTTTGAACTGTTAATGAAATCAGGATAGAATCAGTGAAATGTGTCCTAGTTCCAGTGCAGTGAGTGACTTGACAGCGAAATGATTGTAGTGTTGAAAGGTAATTGTGCAGATATGAACATATCATACTCGTGGGTTTTAGTTCGAACATAGGTTTAAGGTTTATAATTCAGTATGGTATTTTAGGTTGGGGAGGAATGGCAAAATCGACTCTCCGTCCTTTAAATCTGCTCCAAAAAAGAATTATCAAAATTTGTCTATATAAACCTTTTGATTACCCAACAAAATTAATTTTTCAGGAATTTGGCGAATCAAATCTAGAACAAATTTATAAACAAAAATTGCTGATTTACTTCCATAAAAACCACAATAAATTTAAATTTGATCCTCATGAATACCAGACGAGACAAAACTACAGTTTCTTTCTAAATACTCCCAAATGCCACACAACTGCTGGATTAAAACACAGCAGAAATTTTGGACCCAAAATATTGTGACAGCGACGTAAGATTCGAACTCACGACCAGCGTCCCGCAAGAAAGCAGATCGCGCGGAGCACGAAGGGACGGTGCGCGGCGGAGTAGTGGGGAAAGGGGCCTACACGCGCGCAGCTGCTACTTAACGCAGTGAATGGGGAACGGACCTTCCCGACTCTTCGAGAAGTCCGCCGAAGTGGAGATATCGAGATAATTCTCTACACACCTGTAGAAATTTCTCGCAACTATGATTTTGCTATAAAAGAAGAAGCGCCAGCGAACTAGAGCAGAGTTTTCAGTTATTCAGTCAGTGAGTAAGCCAGAGCAAGCAAGCCAGCCGGAGTTCGACTCGAGTGTGCGTCCGCATCTGCGTCAGCATCCGAAGGCCTGAGTTCGAGTGCAGTGGGCCGCAGTTGGAGGGACCCGAGTTCGAGTACAGTGAACTGTCTCTGAAGGTCTGTGGTTCGAGATACCGTGAACTCGAGTGACTGAGATAGAAGAACTGTGAACTGAGAACTGGTAGTTCTGATTTGTAAATAGTGCTTTGTAAATATTAGTTAAGATTAACAGTTCATTGTTGTGCGTAATAGTCCAAGTACATTGTCATTGTCGTCAGTGGAGTGCTGTAACGAATACTGTGTTGAGTGAAGATCCAATTGTTGACGAGAGCGTTTAAGGTGAATTGTAGAAAGGAATTATTGTTGTGACGAATAAATTACATTGTTGTTACTAATAAAATTTACAATATATAATACATTAATTAGAGCTTACCCTGAGCTAAGTACACTTAACACACATAGATTTAAGAAACAAATCAGATTAATTATTTAATTGTTTAAGCTAATTGAGTTAAAAATTGTTACTCTAATATTCATGTACTTCTGTATTTTCTATTTGTATATAGACCCTGTTATTACATGCTGTATGTATTTTACCATTTATTAATGTGATTGTGCTCAATGAACTCTCTTAATTTTGTGATATATTTTGTATAACTGATCTGAACTGCGCCCGAGCACGAGCTTCTGCTCTTTCGGGCTGCAATGCCTAATGTAGCTCAAGTGTATAGAATTAATAAATATTATTATTATTAAAAAAAAAGGTAGAAATTAGATTTACTTTAAATGTTATTTTAACCGATCGTGCTTCATTTAATTTAGGATGTTCCCTGATGTTATTATTATTATTATTATTATTAATTGTTAGTATTAATTATTAGTATTATTATTAATTGTATTTTTTATTAATTGTGTTTATTATTGTCTTTATTGAGTGTAATTAGTTACCACTGCCACCGGGTATATACCCATTGCAGTGTGAATAAATACATACATACACATACAAATATACGGATGTCCGCAACCGTAGCCGTTATAGCAATACTAGTAGCCGCTTATTAAAAAACCCGCCTACTGCAGGGGGTAAGAGGGGTATAGCATGCGCGTCGCGAGGAATCTGAGCTGAGTTTTGTTTGTAGGATACCTAAAGTTCTCTATATCTTGTATTGCGTTCATAACTAAAAATATTTTAGTGCGAAATGTTATTCATACATCACGCGTAGATTATGTATGGAAATATTTAATGTGAATAAATTCATTTATTCATTCATTCATAGTGTTTTGCCCAACAGCAGGTCTTTCGCTGCAAACCCAGCATTCTCCAATCTTTCCTATTTTCCGCCATCCTTCTAGTCTTGTCATATGATCCAAATATCTTAATGTCCTCTATTATCTGATATCTTCTTCTGCCCCTAACTTTTCTCCCGTTCACTATTCCTTCCAGTGCATCCGTCAGTAGGCAGTTTCTTCTCACCCAGTGACCCAAACAATTCCTTTTCATCTACCTGATCAGTTTCAGTATCATTCTTTCTTCACCCACTCTTTCCAACACAGTTTAATTTATTATTCTCTCTGTCCACTTCACACATTCCATTCTTCTCCATATCCACATTTCAAATGCTTCTATTCGCTTCTCTTCACGTCGTCGTAATGTCTATGCTAATTCGTCTATATGATAACTATAATAAAGTAATGGATAGACACAAAGAATGTCAGACAGGGTGGCAGAGCAGTAACAGCAAGAATATATTATCTGTATTTAATAAAGGGAAGCACATGGTTCTGTGAAACATCTTAACATTTTTAAATGTATTTCAATATTCTTGTGATAAGAAGCAGTTGAAGCGTCGGCTGGAACAACGTTGTAAGATACAAAATTATCATTCGGCGTGTTTCCGTATAATAATGTTGTATGTCATGTTACTTTGCTATACTCTTTGGCTTGCAACTTCCATCAATGCAGTACGTGAAATCTCTCTTTCAAAAGTGTGCTACCCTATAAGAACAACGTTGTACGTGTACACATTTTTGCAGCTCCTGTAAATTTTACCAAATGTAACTTATAACGTTCCAGCCGACGCACAGTGGTCTAAAATCCATATTTAGGAGGAGAAATGCAGAAAAATGACATGTAAAAAATGGAATTAAACCCTTAAATTATTTTTCCTATACAGACGTGGACAAATTATTAGCAAAATTGAACATTTTTATTATATATTTTTACAAAATATCATTCTTCAATTTAGACTACAGTTGACATTTTTGTGTATTTCCAAATTATTAGCAAAATTGAAGATTAGTGTTGCATATTTTTTTAAAATTTAACTTCTCAATTTGGACTACAATTGATATTTTTCCATATTTACAAATTATTAGCAAAACTGAAGATTTTTATTGTATATTTTTACAAAATTCGATTCTTCAATTTGGACTACAGCTGACATTTTGGATATTTCCAAATTATTAGCAAAACTGAAGATTTTTGTTTTATATTTTTACAAAATTTGACTCTTCAATGCAGTTGACATTTTTGCTAATTTACAAGTTATTAGCAAAATTGAAGATATTTATTATATATTTTTACAAAACTTGATTCCTCAATTTAAACTACAGTTGACATTTTTGCATATTTCTCTCTACTGTAATGATGGAAATATCCAAAATTGTCAACTGTAGTCTAAATTCAAAAGTCAAATTTTGTAAACAAAATATCATAAAAATCGTCAATTTTGTTAATAATTTGTCCATGTCTGTATAACTGAGTAACACTGAATTGATAATCTTAATCAGCGGAGGTGACTGCATAGCGAGATAAGAAGCCGGTAACATGCCACATTTCGCCACCCAGCATTCTTACTCAGCAAGCGCCGCGAGTTTGCCGTTTTCCTTGTGCTGTAACTCTGTTGTAAGTGGTCGATTCCATTCTTATTTGGTACCAACATGTCAAGTAGTTCTTTAGGTATGTAAAACTGTTTGTTTTTGTTACATTTAATGTTATTATAGCATGTAAAATTAGCATGAATAGACACGGGACAAAATAAAAATATAACCATTGAGTGCAGACTTTGCTAAGGTAGAGAAAAAAAAACCCTTTGGATCGTCCAAAAATGATTTTTTTTCACTTCCTCCACTATTTACCTCTATTTTAAATCTAGTCTTAAGGTGCGCAGATTTGCGGAAGTAATAATTTATGAGCACTATTCTTTCGAGGTGCAGCAGTGCAATTTTTCTCGGTTGCAGTTATTTCAATATCTGTGAACCGAATCTGCTTCCTCAGTATAATTCAGGGAATTCAAGATGACAGCTTGTTAATTATGTACCAAATACGCTTCCCGAGTGTCCAAAAGGTGCAATAGTACCTAAAATGTTACATTTTCCCTCCCATAACATTTTGTCTAAATGCATCCCCCTGTAAGGGGTACTTCTGTTTATACCAACGTAAACAGAGTTTGTACACAAAACAAATGTACTAAGTGTAACTAATGTATACAATTTCATAAAAATCTGTTAGATAGGACAAAAGTTACTAATTTTGTCTAATTGCGCCCCCCTATAAGGGATAGTTACACTTAGACCAACGTAATGAGAGCTTGTATACATAACATATATGCTACCTGTAACTACTCTGTAAAATTTCATAAAAATCTGTTAAATAGGAGAAAAGTTACTATTTTTGTTAATTGCGCCCCCTATAAGGGGTATTTCCCCTTATACCAACGTAACGAGAGCTTGTATACAAAACATATATGCTATCTGTAACTACTGTGTAAAATTTCATAAAAATCTGTTAAATAGGAGAAAAGTTACTAATTTTGTCTAATTGCGCCCCCTATAAGGGGTAGTTCCCCTTATACCAATGTAATCAGAGCTTGTATACAAAACATATATGCTACTTGTAACTGTTTTGTAAAATTTCATAAAAATCTGTTAAATAGGAGAAAAGTTACTAATTTTGTCTAATTGCGCCCCCTATAAGGGGTAGTTCCCCTTATACGAACGAAATCAGAGCTTGTATACAAAACATATATGCTACCTGTAACTACTGTGTAAAATTTCATAAAAATCTGTTATGTAGCTGAAAAGTTATTATTATGTCTCGCTACATTTGCATTCTAGACCACTGTGCGACGCTTCAGCTATTAAATGAACAGAATTATATATTTTGTAAAGAATTGGATATTACAGAATATAATTTCACGTTTAAAAATTGGTACCGGTATCAACAAAAGAAAATAACAGTAAGAAATTTAATCTGTACGCTCAAGGTAGAGCGCTTGGTCTGAAAATCATGTACTGTACTTAAGAATTTCCTTTTACCAGTAGAGGAGAAAATCCATCACAAGGAACGTTTATGAATATGCACCAGCAGGTACATAGAGAAAACCCAAGAACGATTAATTTAAAAGTGGATAGGAGACATTTAAACCAAGAGTGAAGTCAAAAATACTTTACTAATTTCCCTGTTCATTATACAAAGGGTAAAAGGAATTTCTTGGGATTGTTAAAGTGATCGATTTGCCATTCCGGTGATAAATATTTTAAGAAGCTCTGACGACAAAAAGTATTTCTTGAAATGACAAATCTGTGTATTTGTTCGCAGTTCCATTCTTTAGAACTGTATTATTCGAGGCAGACATCTGACAGTTTCTTTCCAAAGAGCAACGCATTCGGTCTGTAGCTACAGTAGTGAAAGTTTTGTGTTTGGAAATGCGATTTGTAAAGACTTCCTCAGAATGTGCCCTCTTTCTTTTTCTTTCTCATTCCATTACTGATTTTTAATCTTCGTTTTCCCGACAGTTTTGAGTAATTGTATATGAAGTGTTGTCTTATGTAAATCACTGAATACATTCTATTTATCAACAGTAATCTCACTAGAGGTTTTGATTTATCTAGAGAAAATCAAAACTCTAGTGGGATTTAATTGACTATTACACGATTAGAAGAAAGTATATAAAGATTAGAAGTAACGAAGTACTCCAATACAATAAAAAAATTAATTGACTTACGAAAATACAAAACTTTCTTCAAATTTGTACCATCTCAACATTACAAATATTACGCTAGATGGCAGTAGTGTGTTAGCATTAGCTGTTTTCTTGTTATCAGTTGTATCAACTATGGAATCTTCATTGAACTCTGCGGACGATTACTAGTCAAGAAGGCTTTGTTTGTTTCAGTTTCATTTTTATTAAAACAGTTGCATTCCACTTCAGTTATCCGGATCCCAGTAATCAACGTCACTTGACACATGATTTTCAATAAATCTTACTATTAAACAATCTTAATACGTAAGTATCCATAATAATCATACAGCAGAAGCTATAACATAACCTAAATAATATAAACAAGTGTTAGAAAAGTTTTAATTAGGGAGCATGTAATAAGCAAGAAAAGTTTTAATTAACGATGATGAAATAAAAAATAAACATGAATGATTTTAAAAGGAACAATATTTAAAGTACGATTTGCAAATTTTAATGTTTTAGTGGTTGGTGGTTCAGTCGATGTTATATTGGACATGTGCGTAAAAGAAGTGGAACTCGTTGATGTGCATGGTGTATTCCTCAACTTATTCAGGATTTCTGAATGGTGCTCTCCATTTATTTGTAAATTCTTGTTCTTGAATGCCAATGCGAGTCATATTTGAAACTGCTGTACATCGACTGAAGTGGTTTGTATTTTTTTTTTTTTTTGACGTCCAGACCAGTGCCGTTTGAAATGTTGGCAAACAAAGAAACAAATGCTAGGGTAGTGATAAAATAAACAAATGCTAGGGATGAGATAAAATTAAACAAATGCTAGGGACGCGATAAAATTGTGCGGTAAGCAGCCATGATTGGTTGAAAGACGTCTTTTCGTAGCGTTTTATTGGTCAAAAGTAGTATGACGTAGTAAAAGTGTAATAGTCAGTTAAACATCTCAGAAGTAAATGAAAGCTGTTTTAATAGGATTTGAATTTGTTATATTACTTAAAATTTATTACAATAATACTCATTCACTATGTTAGTATTTCAATTCTCCTTACATACTAAAGAGTGCAGAATAATAGGTCTATGGCAGAGATTTTCAATCTCAGGAACACGTAAAATCTCTTAATTAAAACAACTTCTCATTATGTGAAATAGATACGCTGAAAAAAACAGGGAGTGAAAGAAATTTAGCGTGATTTGAAATGTACGAGAAAACAACTTACTTTCCCTCGATGGTGCTTCGGTCTCTACATGATGACAGGGTTGATCCATCACTGTGATTAATTCATAACGAAATCCGGTTCTGTTTGAACTCGCGAGTTTTGAATGCTAAAAACTCACAAACGATTCATTAGATTCTAATGCAGAACGAAAAATTCAGGGTGTGGCGCGCTGACATTGTTCGCAGAATCATTGATATAATCAGCCTTTATGTTACTTAATACTGAGCGTTATATTTGTGTACATGCAATTCTACAATCCTTCTTCAGTAGTCTATACTCATTTAAGAAGAAAAACAGTAGTTACATCTAACAAGGTTCTGCAACGTTCACGTTTCTAAGCTCTGAAGACAATTTTGAGATGGAAAAATAAGCTAGATTTAAGGACACTCTGTACCTCACAGTTACACGTATACAAATCTTATTTGTTAATAATTAGTACATTATGCAACGAGCCTATAATGATAGTAATTAAGACGCAAGTATGTTTGTTTATGAAACGAGCGCAAGCGAGTTTCATAATTTTCATACGAGCGTCTTAATTACTATTATAGGCAAGTTTCATACGACTTTTTATGCTCGACCATATTTCTAACTTGAAATTATTCAGAAGTATCATTTTATTTGTATCTGACTCAAGATCGGAAGTGAGCTTGTGCATAGCTCGCGTGAGATGTGCGCAGACGCGAAAGTATTGATTTTTTCCGAGGAACAATAATGTCATTGACCTTGGTGTAGAGAATAACATGAACTAATTTTGGTATAACCTGGAAATTGATTTACGTAGAATTGAAAAACTAGATGATAAATTGAATTTATTTGAATATTATTTACAATTAACGCTAATTATTATAGTAACAGAACATAACCTTCTGCGACAGTATTGGATTTCCAGCCTCCGTGACGTTTCCTCGTTATCTTTCGATTGCATATCCGAGAATAATGGAAAACCTGAACTTTAATGAATAGGTGTACTTTAATGACATGCATTAAAGTACTGCTACCAGGTGTAACTAGTCTTTATAGAACAGGAGGGGTAACATTAGTAGCAAAAGAACTAGCTAGATATAGAATAGACTTCGTGGGAGTACAAGAGGTTAGGTTAGATGGGAATGGCATATCACAAATAGGAGATTACTTGTTGTATTATGGGGAAGGAAGCAATAATCACCAATTAGGAACAGGACTCTTTGTTCGTAAAAGATTAAAATCAGCAGTAAAAAAGGTCGAATTTATCAGTGACAGGTTATCATATTTAGTACTTAAGGGTAGATGGTGCGACATCATAATTATAAATTCTCACGCCCCCACAGAAGAGAAAGACGACCATATAAAGGATAGCTTCTATGAGGAATTGGAACATACTTTTGATCAGTTCCTTAGATATCACATGAAAATTTTATTGGGGGATTTCAACGCTAAAGTAGGACGGGAGGATATTTTTAGACCAACTATTGGAAAAGAGAGCCTACACGCAATTAGTAGTGACAATGGAGTTAGATTAGTCAACTTTGCCACATCGAAAAATGTAATTGTCAAAAGTACAACATTCCCCCATAAGGATATACATAAATATACTTGGACTTCTCCAGATGGATTGACACACAACCAAATAGATCATATCTTGATAGATAAACGGAGACATACTAGTATAGTAGATATTCGAACTTTCAGGGGTGCAGACTGTAATTCTGACCATTATTTGGTGATTGGAGAATTAAGAGAAAGATTATCAGTAGCCAAGCGAGTAGAGCAACAAGTTAATATTACTAAATTCAATATTTTGAAATTAAAGGACGAGGAAGCTAAGCAAAATTATCAGGTCGAAATTTCGAATAGGTTTGCCACTTTAGAAAGTTCCAACGAAGTTGAGAAAGAATTAGATGTTAATAGCGTGTGGGAAAATATCAGAGATAGTATCAAAATTGCAGCTGAGCAGAGCATAGGTTATTATGAAACTAAGAAAAAGAAACCGTGGTTTGATGAAGATTGTTGGATGGTAGTAGAAAGAAGGAAACAGGCAAAATTGAAATTCTTAGAGGATCCAGTTGAGGAGAAGAGAGATAATTATTTCAATGAAAGACGGGAAGCAAGTCGTACACTTAGGAATAAAAAGAGAGGTTACTTGAAGGAAAAACTGAATGAGGTAGAAACAAATAGTAAGAATAAAAACATTCGAGATTTATATAAGGGTATAAAGGAATTTAAGAACGGATATGAGCCAAGAGTAAACGTGATCAAGGATGAGAATGGTGACTTGCTTGCAGACTCTCCACCAATCCTAAACAGATGGAAAAACTATTTTGCGCAACTACTAAATGTACATAGGCCAAATAGAAATGATTGGGACGAAATTGAAATACAAACTGCTGAGCCATTTATACCCGAACCCACGATTTCAGAAGTCGAAATTGCGATAGAAAATCTGAAAAAGTACAAGTCTCCAGGTATCGATCAAATTCCAGCAGAATTAATACAAGAGGGTGGAAGTGCATTATATAGCGAAATTTATAAACTTGTACTTGCTATTTGGGAAAAGGAAATTGTACCAGAACAATGGAAGGAGTCCATAATTGTACCTATTTTTAAAAAGGGGGACAAAACCAACTGTGGTAACTTTCGAGGAATATCACTTTTGTTGACGTCGTAGATGAAATTATTGGGGATCATCAGTGCAGTTTTCGGCGTAATAGAACGACTATTGATCAGATTTTTTGTACTCGACAGATAATGGTGAAAAAATGGGAGTATAAGGGTACAGTACATCAGTTATTCATAGATTTCAAAAAGGCATATGACTCGGTTAAGAGGGAAGTATTATGTGATATTATTATTGAATTTGGTATTCCTAAGAAACTAGTTCGATTAATTAAAATGTGTCTCAGTGAAACACAGCAGAGTCCGTATAGGTCAATTTCTATCTGATGCTTTTCCGATTCACTGCGGGCTAAAGCAGGGAGATGCACTATCACCTTTACTTTTTAACTTCGCTCTAGAATATGCCATTAGGAAAGTTCAGGATAACAGGCAGGGTTTGGAATTGAACGGGTTACATCAGCTTCTTGTCTATGCAGATGACGTGAATATGTTAGGAGAAAATCCACAAACGATTAGGGAAAACACGGAAATTTTACTTGAAGCAAGTAAAGCGATCGGTTTGGAAGTAAATCCCGAAAATACAAAGTATATGATTATGTCTCGTGACCAGAATATAGTACGAAATGGAAATATAAAAATTGGAGATTTATTCTTCGAAGAGGTGGAAAAATTCAAATATCTTGGAGCAACAGTAACAAATATAAATGACACTCGGAAGAAAATTAAACGCAGAATAAATATGTGAAATGCGTGTTATTATTCGGTTGAGAAGCTCTTATCATCCAGTCTGCAGTCCAAAAATCTGAAAGTTAGAATTTATAAAAGAATTATATTACCGGTTCTTCTGTATGGTTGTGAAACTTGGACTCTCACTCTGAGAGAGGAACATAGGTTAAGGGTGTTTGAGAATAAGGTGCTTAGGAAAATATTTGGGGCTAAGCGGGATGAAGTTACAGGAGAATGGAGAAAGTTACACAACACAGAACTGCACGCATTGTATTCTTCACCTGACATAATTAGGAACATTAAATCCAGACGTTTGAAATGGTCAGGGCATGTAGTACGTATGGGCGAATCCAGAAATGCATATATGTTGAGTGTTAGTTGGGAGGCCGGAGGGAAGAATACGTTTAGGGAGACCGAGACGTAGATGGGAGGATAATATTAAAATGGATTTGAGGGAGGTGGAATGTTATGATAGAGACTGTATTAATCTTGCACAGTTCAGGGACCGATGGCGGGCTTATGTGAGGGCGGCAATAAACCTGCGCGTTTCTTAAAAGATATTTGTAAGTAAGATAGCTAGAGGACGAAATTTTCATATTTCTATATTGTATTACTTGTTAGGATATCACATCGCCACAAAATATATTCTTTTCATAATACTTCACTACAATAGTGAAGCTTTAGACAACGTAATTACACGATATGTAGACATTAAGTATAAAATTTATTACTTATTTCTTCACATAACGATCAAGAAAATTATTAAGCTTATGTATCAAGATTTCAGGCGACAAGAAAACGAGGGACAACAAATGAAAAAGGAAAAGGCGCACAAATAAATTGTCTGAGCTAAAGTGATAAAAAGAAGCTATATATTAAACACGCACTGACGCAAAAACACAAGAAATAAATCGTAAGTGCAAGATAACTTGGTCGTTAACAAAGGGAAGCGTGTTTACAGCAACGATCCCAAGCTTAAATTTGTTGTTTAAATGTTCCTACCATTGCATTGGCTGATAGCCGCGTCGATGTTCAATATCTGTGTACACCCCAAAGGAAAAGATAAAGCAAAAAATAAACAGGTGAACCTCGTTTCCTAAGTCACTGTTGAATAGCGTTTTGTAATTTATTTCTACTGAGCCGGTATACAGTATGTACTGAATGCTATTGAAAATATTACAATACTAGACGTACGCATGCGCTCCGCTGCACCTGTTAGAAGTAAATATAAAGTAATTATATAATTAAAATAGGATGTTTGATCCAGGGAACATTCGTGTTTGATAGAATGATAAATCGTTATGTTACTTAATTTAAAGTGTCTTTAAATAATTAAAATGCTGTCATTTTGGTCCGAGAGCAATTATTTGGTGCAATGACAATTCCTTTAACATGTTTCTTAATTGTTATTACATGCAACCATAGTTTAATGCAGATTGACATATCATTTAGTAATTAATTAGCTTCCGATATTACTTCATACAAACACAGAAATATTCTCTGTAGGCTATGTTTAATAGCTTTCGATTGTTGTTGTCACTTGTTTTTATTTCATTACAGCGCCTTAGATGGCGTTGTTATCTTAATTTTAAAACCCTTTTATCTCATTAAATATCAGTCCTATCATAATTTTGTATAGAATAAAACTTATCGGGAATCATTTTTAAAGAAAAATTTGTTATGTAATATTTTTCATGAAAATTAATAATAAGGGAGATATTTAGATTTATTTAATTCAACTCCCCTTATAAGCCCCCTTTTAAATAAGGTATTTTGAATGCTATATATCCTAAAATCCGAGTTACAACGAACTTAATTTATATTCCAATTTTCATATAAATCGGTTCAGCCATTATCGCGTGAAAAGGTAACAAACATCCAGACAGACAGACAGACAGACATACAGACATGCAAACAAAAATGTCAAAAAAGCGATTTTCGGTTTCAGGATCATTAAATATACATGTTAGGACAAATTATTTTTGGAAAAGCGAAAATTACCAGAAAAATTTCGGCTACAGATTTATTGTTAGATCCACCGCCGTGGCTCAGTCGGTTAAGGCGCTGGCCTGCCGATCTGAAGTTGCGTTCGGCCTCGGGTTCGATCCCCGCTTGGGCTGATTACCTGGTTGGGTTTTTTCCGAGGTTTTCCCCAATCGTAATGTGAATGCAAGGTAATCCAAGGCGAATCCTCGGCCTCATTTCGCCAAATATCATCTCGCTCTCACCAATTTCATCGACGCTAAATAACCTAGTAGTTGATACAGCGTCGTTAAATAACCAACTGAAAAAAATTATTGTTAGTGTAGATATTCTGAAATCTGATTAGTAGGGCTTGGGATTTTTAGGTGCTAAAAATCGGAAAAATATTTTTTTTATGTGCTAAAAATCGGGAAAACATGTAACGAAAAAGGAAAAATATATAATTATGTTTCAATTATGTTATGTGAATATAAACAATATGCAGTACTCTTCAATATAAATTATGCTGTCTCGCCAACCGCTGAAAAATTACAGTACACAATGAGATTCATCCTCAAGTTGTCCATCACAAATGACTGACGATTATCGCGGAACACTGCCTTGTACTGGGAAAAAGAGCGCTCTGGCCATTGAGAAACAACATGCACTCCCTAGAGACATGTTTATGATTGGAGACGAAAACAGAGGCAGCTGATGTTTATGAAATTATAATTGCTTCCTGAATCAGCGTTATGATAACTTATAAGGCACTCCTAAATGACACATCAATGTTTAAATGTGTTAGTTACAGTACAATTTTTTTAGTGATGACAGCTCTTATCGCTTGTGGTGAGAGAGCAGACTGCAGTTCCACAGGTTCACAACAGTTCCGAGAAACAGTTGCCAGCTGTCACGTCTAAGCAACTACACTGAACGTTCGGGTGATTGATCTGAAATGAGACTTTGTCGAAAATTATTTTATGAAAATTTAATTTTTATGTGTTTTATATGAATAATTGAAAATATGCTGTATCTCTTCCAATAAATTTTTCCATAAAATTGTGTTTTATTTCTGTAAAAAACCTTAGGGAAACTTACTTTTTGGACGACCCTCGTAATTGCGTGTATTCCTTTAATGAAACTATGTTTTAAGATGAGGGGAATCATTCAGAAAATTTATTGTACCCCATTCATGAATGTTAAACATAATACTCCCTCTGTTCCAAAATATGGTATAGAAAGATGTAATTATTTCTATTCCACAACATGGTATACATTTGTTAAACTTCTCAGTAATATAATGTAACTTTAATACATGTTCTAGATATTTAGTTATTTGGTATATTAACGTAAGAAAATCATACAAATTAGGTACATTTCATTCTGTGTCATATAAAATTGATAAAATAAAAAACAAACATTGTTTTGAGAAGGGCCAATTAACATAAAAACTGCAATAAATTACAACCTCTTTTTGTACGACTGTTGAGCCTTAGATGTTCTATGCAAAATTGACTGGTTGGTGTTACATTTTCTGCAACAGGAACACCACAGTAGGTGCACATTTGATTTCTGTTCATAATGAACTATTTAAATATTATAGTTTGATGCTCTACGGAAGACTAGAAACATTCAAAACTGCACTGTCTGATAGTCCCTTCAATACTGAACAGAATACTACACCGTGAAACATTTCTTGCGCGCATGCGCAATAATCAAACTCGGTTTGTTTGTTTTTATTTTTTTTTTTTTCCTGTAACCACTACAAGTTGCCATCGACAAAGAGTACCATGATACATTAGAGTAAATGCCTTGAGGCTTAGTGATACATTGTTGTTAGAGTGAAAAATAAACAATTTAAATTATATTGACACACATGATATTAAACGAAGTAACGTCAAGGAGATGCGAATTAGTCATGGCCCATATGTATGATGCCTGAAAATAGCTATTGAGCCTTTGAGTGCTGCAATTGTTAGATCTCTTAAAATACTTTTATGCAGGCCAAAAGATTTACAAGTCGACTAGGAACCGGGGTATGGTCCCACGGGCTCCTATCATTTGTCCCGTAATGACGATGGATTCCAGATGGTATTTGTCCTTATAAAAACTGATGGAAGGTTCATGTATATTCCTTTTTTCCTCGTGTACTTCTTCTGGCTGGTGTTCGTGCGATTCGAATCTCACAGTAGGGTCTATGATGTAACCTTCAAGAGAGGGAGGTTTAAATGCAATTATGTCGATTCTTCGATTACTGTCCTCACTGGATATGCCGTGTACTTCTTCATATACTGAATAACCTTTGTTCCTTAAGGCAGTTGCTATTATAGATCTTACTGCATGATGCCGCGTATTTCGTAAAAGTTCACCGTGTGGACAGGCCCCCAGGACATGGGCAAGGGTTTCAACCTCCCTGTCGCAACGTCGACAGAGGTTACTGCCCTAAGACCTGCCAGGTACACTACGCACAGCTGACACTTTCGCATTCATTCATAACTCATAACTTTCATACCATATTTTGGAATGAAGGACATGTATGAAATGCTGGGTAACTTTCGGTGTTGGACCCCGAATTCATGTCACCGGCATTATCACCTTCATGTCATTCAGACGTTAAATAACCTAAGCTGTTGATAAAGCGTCGTAAAATAACCTACTACAAAAAAAAAGACATGTATGGTTTTCAGAATCAGTCTTCTATAGACGCGAATGAATTGCACGACCTGAAACTTCTGGCGTTGAACATTTCTCAATATTCTTAAAATAATTTTGATGGGCTCCAGCCATGCACTGTTTATTTTTGTCGTCACACGCTATTCCGAAAAAGTATTGGGATTTTGTGGCTTTGCCTACTATCGCCTCTTTTAAGAAGTCTGAATTTCTATGCTGTCGCACACAGAAATATACAAAGTGTCTTGCTTCTGAAGGAATGTAGTTCGACCGTAATGCACAAAATAATTGAAAATCAAGAAATACATAGAATAGGCCTACCTCACTTTGAAGATTACATATAGCCTATCTCCCACACAGTGATCGACATGAATCTATACTAATCTGTAGCCGACATTTTTCTGGTAATTTTTGATTTTCCAAAAATAATTGGTCCTGACATTTATAATTAACCGCCCTGAAACCGAAAATCGCTTTTTTGAAATTTTGTTTGTTTGTATGTCTGTCTGTCTGGATGTTTGTTACCTTTTCACGCAATAATGGCTGAACCAATTAGTATGAAAATTGGAACATTAATTAAGTTCGTTGTAACTTAGAATTTAGGCTATATGGCATTTAAAATATTTTGTTTAAAAGGGGGGTTATAAGGGGGTTTGAATTAAATAAATCGAAATATCTCCCTTATTATTAATTTGGTGAAAAATATTACATAACAAAAGTTTCTTTGCAAATAATTTCCGATAAGTTTTATTCCATGCAAAATTTTGATAGGACTGATATTTAATGAGATAAATGAGTTTCAAAATTACAATAACAACGCCATCTAATGCGGTGTAATGAAATAAAAAACAAATGACTTCATCTATAAGGGGCCTTGGACAACAACAATCGAAAGCCATGAAACATAGCCTACAGAGAATGTTTCTGTGTTTGTATGAAGTATTATCGGAAGCTAAATTAACCGATTTGTATAATTAATTATTAATTCACCATTGGAAAGTATAGTTTCTCTAGATGGATATAATGCTATAATGTTATTACAGTAACTTCTGAGTTAATCGAGGACAGGTAAGATTAAAATAGTTTCTTATGCACAGAAAACTTGATAGGCTATTCTGTACATTCGTTTCCTGTATTTCCTAAAATAATTTTTATGACCAAATGAGTGGTCTCTGGATCAAAATGATCGCATTTTAATCTTTTTTATACAATTTAAATTAATAATAATAATAATAATAATAATAATAATAATAATAATGGTTTATTTTAACTGGCAGAGTTAAGGCCATTCGGCCTTCTCTTCCACTCAACCAGTATGATAAAAAATTACTACAGTGCTATGAATATAACATAATTAATACAATACAATACAATTCAAAGCAATACAATACTACAAATACAAGACAATATAATACATAATTAATATAATACAATGACAATTCTTTTCGTCTTCACAACACCAATAAAATAATTATGTAATAATAATAATAGGCCTAATAATAATAATAGTAATGATAGTCATATCTAAATTAAATTAAATTATTAAGCTCGACCACAAGTATAATTTCAATTTGACTGCGCCCGTAAGAAATCGTTTAGCCTTTTCTTGAAAGTGGTTATTGTCTGGCAGCTCCTAATCTTCTGAGGTAGAGAATTCCATTCACGGGGAACTGAGACAGTAAAAGAGGATGAATAGTGGGATGTTCTATGGGCAGGAATTGCTAGGCTATAATAAATATTAAATAATATATATAAATATATAATAAAAATTGCTATAATAAACGATTTATCCTTCTATCAAACACTTATGTTCCCTGGATCAAATGTCCTATTTTAATTATGTAATTACTTTATATTTATTTCTAACGGGTGCAGCGGAGCGCACGGGTACGGCTAGTACTTAATATATTTTTGTCTTCATTCCTGAATTATTCCTGACAGAGAAGAAGTGTATAACGCGAGGATGATTTCCAACTTACTTCGTCCTCTTGGAGGGATTGCATTTTCGTGCAGGGGGTGTGGTTTGTTCTTTGTTGTATTTTGTACTCGTGAGGGAGGAATGTAACCCAACTGTTGGTTTAACGCAGAAACTACTTCCCGTTGTTTTCGAGGACTGAAGCAAGTAGCATGGAAACACGTTTCACTGCTTTTCCCGGTGTTTGTTTGCACTTAGAAGCAGATGTTCGTGTCTCATGCGTTCCTGCGGCACTCGACGATGGTACAGCTTTCCATGCTGCATACTCGGCCCTTCAATCCACGATGCTTCGTCACGTAAGATTTAACATTTTCAAAGACTGACTTTAATTGAAAATGGCTCACTCATTTTTATCTTTTCTGTTGTCTTTTGCTTTGGTTTTGCTCGTAACTTTCGCCTTTCCTTTTTATTCCCCTAATAACTTTTACCACGTAGGGCTACTGCAGTAATCGACAGAATTGTGCTCACGATATCAGGCAATGCAACCAGCAATACACATGACGTCGCATTGTTGTGGGAATTGTATTGTATTGTATTGTATTTATTAACATTCCATGATATTCATACATTACTTACATGTGCAGAATATGGAACAAGTCAAAAAACTTAATACTATTATAAAATCTTAATTTATGGTCACAGTATAGAATGAAATATATACACACGAGATTTACAATATAGTCTACTACAGGGACATATTTTATTTTTACTAACATTTTTAATATTAACCTGGCTATACCTTTAGAGAACCGGAAAACCCGTTCGCTACCCTCTTCCAGAACTGGAGTTCGATGATACTGGCGTAAAACACAAACAAATCACTTTACTAGGTATAGGAGGGAAGAAAAGTACTTCATCCATTTACGTAAACTAGGAAATATCGCGATTTTGAGTTCGATAATTTTCATTAGGATTTTTATTTAATCAAAATGCAGTACTGTATTAAGAATAAGTGTTTTTACTCACGAACTGAGCTCTCCATGCGAACGTATTCATTATGCACTGTATATTATACTGTCTACAGCACATTAGCGTACAATATAGAGAATAATGAAGTTCAATTGAAAAATAATCATAAAATGGATATTTAAACACGTTTTTGAAGATAGTAGCCATTCATTTCGATAGCCTACAGGCTTAAGTTCTTTTGTCCATATTATCGCACTATAGACTATTGCATCTAATTCCAATTACCAGTTTCGTCCTTCGTACTAGTAACTCATGTTGAAATAATTCTGTACATACTCTATAAATAGTACCTTACGTACTGTAAATTCAATCTTCACTTCTGCCCGACCCGCATAGAAAAATTACTCAGACATGTTATCTACTGTCCGTCCAAGTGGTTATGCCGCAGGATCGTAGAAAGGAGGGAAATCACGTGATAGTTAATTACGTAACGAGGCCCTTTTATTTAAGTTATTTTAAACAGTTGTATAATATTACGTAAACGTCCAATTCCTAACAGAAATTAATGTTTTCAGAAAAGAGCTAAGACAGCCCTGCTTTTACAGAGGGGCGAGCAGAAGCAGGTGGGGGAAATCGGGATGCGACGTAGGTAAACGGACAGTACCTGTGCGAAAATATGATTCAATATTAAAAGTTCTTTCGTCACTGGAAAACGCGAACATATTTCTGGAACGTACTATACTCACTAACTCAGTGCTGTTTACTATAATCGGCCTTGATTCTCTCTGGAAAAGAGTTGAAACTTCATTAGTAGAAGGGGTGGGAGTGAAGTACATTAAAAAACTCAGGTACAATAAAAATTGAAGTAAAAATAAAACGATGTCCCTGTAGTACAACACAAAGTTTTAGTATCAATTTCATGATGTGTTACTGAATGTCATGAATTCACCTACAGAATAGAAGGCGTGAGAAATTAGGTACTTCTTTAATTTGGCCTTAAATAATTTTATGTTTTGAGTTTCATTTTTTATATCGATTGGGAGGTTATTAAAAAGTTTTACTGCCATATAACGCACTCCTTTTTGATAGCATGATAGACTTGCCGATGGAGTATGAAAGTCATTTTTTACGTGTATTTATGCTATGAACTGTTGAATTAGTTACAAAGTTTTCACGATTACATACGAGTTAGGGTCGAGAGCCCGCTCAGACATATTTACTGTACCATAACTTTCAACGTACCACAGAATTCTAAGTTTATCTCACAAATAGCAAATCTCAAGATAGCGAATAAAGTTTTATCTATCAGTCGCGATCTTGTTTTGATTTCGCAAGTTTCAATTTTGAAAAAAAAAAATGTTTGCAACTATAAGTGGCACCAAACATAGCCGCTATATTGGCGGCAAATAACCTAAGGGAATCATATTTTTCCGTAGACAGAATTTTAAAGAAATTTAAACCACAAATGTCTTTGCACCGCGTTTGTAAATACGTATCACTCTGTAAATCAGCTACTACTTTCTGCATTTCTGGCTTAAGCTTGTTTATGTCTATGGTCAAAGGATTCGCAAAAAGTAAAAAATAATTTGCAATATTTTAAAAATCGCCGAATCTCCGTTGTTGAAATTCTGTGTATGATTCAGAAATATTAGAAAGAGATTTTAAGCATGGGAAATGATGGAACTGTCATTATTCTGTCATCGTAAGAAACTTTGAATGCCGCAAAAGCCTCAACCAGATAAATTGTCTCAGCCAGGATTTGAACCCGGGCTCACTCGTTTCACAGTCAGGAATGCTAACCGTTACTCCACAGCGGTGGACAGTTCAGAATAATAACAGATCATCTAAACATGCTGGATTTTACAATACAGAATAATATAATTACATAAGCAGTCCTTGCCGCTGACACGTTGAGGTACACAGGACTTTAAGATAGATGAGCGAGAGTTGTATGTAAGTCATAGTCTCTGAAAAATTTCCATACAACAGAGCTCAGATTAAATGTTTCGTGACGGTACTGTAATTTAATGTAATGTTGGATTTAATGTAATAGCTTGACGTGAGACAGAGATGGGGAGTTTTCGCGTACAAACGTACAATATTACTTTAAAGATCAGAGCTACAGTTAAGATGGCATGCATACATACATATTACATACATTTACATCGGTCAATGAGATACGAATATGAAATGGAACAAATTGTTAATAAACCTGGCGTTATTGAAGTTAACTTATGTATGTATGTATGTATTTATTTACACTGCAAGTGGGCAAGCACCCGGTGGCAGTGGTATACACAATATAAACAATACAAAATAAAGAAATGATAAGCAATACACAATACAATTATACAATACACAATAGGCCTACAATTTTATACACAATACAATAAGAATACACAATATAATTTCACACAATAATAATAAAACATAAATAATATACCTAATTTTACATTACAACCTACATTATTATGTATAGGTCCTACATAAGTTTCAATAGTCTTTCACTTTATTCTAATCTCACTCACTGTAGTAGCACTATGACGCATTTCACTGACACTTTAGCACACATTTCACTGACACTCTGTAACACATTTCACTGACACTATAGAACACATTTCATCGACGCTATAAATTATCACTGATCGGAACTATTCACTGCACTGTAAAACCATAACTTCACTGACTCACCTCGCTTCACTGATACAACAGTTCAAATAAGTCAAATAATTACACCCTTAACTTATAAGCAGAACTACATTTAAACTAAACATTTCTAGCCTTAGACCCTCTTACACGCCATTTTTAAATAATTTACAATTCAAACCAAGGAAGTAACTCGTCAGGCTAAATAAATACATGTCACCTTAAAAAAATTAAATGTTAAATGTCGCCTTAATTTTAATTTGCACTTTATACACAACTTTTTAAATTATTCTTGAATCTCCTTAAAGATGGACAGCCCTCAAAGACCGCTGCACGTAGGTCATTCCAATCATTTATAGTTCTATTTAAAAATGAGAATTTACCTACATCAGTTATTTACTTACATCCGTTAGGAAATAGAATAATTAGAATCTTCTTCTTCTTCCCTTCAAGTATTAGGCCATATTGCCTGTTATCATCTCATAGTTTAATTTTCAATCCAGCGCTTCTTTGGACGACAGAGACATCTCTTCCCGTTTGGACGATAGTGGAGCATGACTGATAATAATGAATTATTTGAGTCGTTCAGAGCAAAAGTGGTGTAAATCAAAATTGGTTAATGAGGTTTAAAGTAAAAATTCTGTAAAATACAGCGCAAAGTAGTTAATATGTTCTTCTTGCTATCCACTGACTACTAATAGTTTAAACAAATTGAATATTAATTGCTACTTTGCGCTGCATTTTACAGAATGTTTACTTTAACCTTCATTACCAATTTTTGACTTGCACATTTCTGCTCTGAACGGCTCAATTAACGAATTTTATTTCGGTCCTTTAAATTTGATGTAGGATGCGTAGCCATCATAAAAGACATGAACCTTCTATAGCAGGTATGCTCAAAATTGTAAAAGCTCCGATTACACGGATGATGCTGCATTGCATAACACAGACAGGGTACGGCCTGGGCTCTGCAACTACATTACCTGTGGCATCTCATACTTTTATAAATATGGATAATAAGCTGAATTTGAAAAAGGAAAGAATATACACTGCAACATTCAGTTATTACATTGTGTATTATATTTAATAGGCTATAGTTATGATATAATTATGTCATAGGTAATGTGGCTTGATGCAAATTTGCTATCTCTAAATATAACTAAAACTACTTTGGTGCCATTTTATTTAACAGTCTCTGGATTGAACAAATTGAAATCACTTTCTCATTTAAAATTAATAATCCACAACTCATTTTGTAAACTCTCTACAACCTGTAAATGCCCTTGCCTGAAAGAATCTGTAGATGTGAAATACCTGGGAATTATTGTTGATCAGCACTTGAAATGGGATAGACAAATCACCTTTTTATGCAACAGGATACGTAAAACAATTTACAAATTTGTAAACCTTCGCCATTACTTGCCTACTCATGTATTACGTTTGGTTTATTTGGCTCTAGTTGAATCTGTTATCCAATATGGTATAATTGGATGGGGAGGCATTACAAAAACTGCTCTTTTTCCTCTAATTATGTTGCAAAAACGTATAATCAAAATTTGTTTGAAAAGGCGACTGGATTATCCAACAAATTTGATCCATTCTGAATTGAATGTTTTTAGAATTGACCAAATTTATAAATACTCTTTAATGAAATTCTATCATAAAAATATAACGAAATTTGTAGCTCAGCCTCATGCTCATAATATGAGACGAAATGAAATTCTTAAATTAGTTGAACCTAAATATTTCACATCTGCTGCTTTACTACACAGTACAAATTATGGTCCACGGCTATATAATTCGATAATAAAATTTCATCCAGAATTGACTACTTTAAGCAATGAAATTTTCAGATCCAGAATTAAAAAATTTATATGACAGACTTCCCTGTATATATATATATATATATATATATATATATATATATATATATATATTATGTACCATGTATTGTAAAACAAGTTTATTTCTATCCTAAGTGTATTTTTCTATTTTATCTTGGTTACTATATCAACATGACCTGCACTAATTATACTACTAATAATAATTTAATATTAATCCATCAATCTAAACATCGTCTCTTTTTTCACTCAGTTATTATTAGTAATATTATTTACTAATTTTATTACAATCTTTATGTGAGCTTTTTTATTAAGTATTTTGTCTACAAAGTATGTGTATCTATGTAACGGAACTGTCCCCGAAAACGAGCTTTGCTCTTTCGGAGTGTTTTAATGTAACGTTTTTATGTATATGTTATTATTAAATAAATAAATAAATATTCCACAATACATTGCGGTCTGTTCAACATGTGGATTCTTTTCTGCAAATAATCGGAAATGAATTTCCAACGAATTTACTCAATGCGCAGCTGGCTCAGAAGATGAGACGGTTCCTCGTATAGGATAAGGAGGTTTTAATCAGATTAGTATTTCGTGTTAATATTCCTATATGGATAAGAAGTGTGGGACGTGTAAGGAAGGTCCAGAATGTGAGGCGGAAGTAACAGGTGGGCAGGAAGGCCGAAGCCAAGCTAGGCGGACAGGAAACATGTGTCCAGGCGTGGAGTTGACCGATGAGGGAATGTGTGGACTTTGCCTGCGGGTGGTCAGCAAGATGACGCCAAGCCAGGTTCGAAAAAGAGGTGATCTGGTATATGTCAGAGAATTGTCAGAACGCCGGAAGTAGGAGAGGACCTAGTTAACGAACAATTTTTGAAGAACGCGTCTTAAGTGACGTAAGTGTAATCATGGCCAATCAGGATTCTTAATAGAGACACGTGATTTATAGATAGGAGGGCGAAATTGTAAGTTTGGTGGTTGAAAGTAGAGGGTAGTTTTGGCAGATAGAGAGAAGGCGGATAGACAGCGTTCGGAGAGGACGCACTCCACATATTCTCGGCGAACCTAACTCGGAAGGATAACAATTTACGGACTTAGAATTTTTTAGTGGGTTTAGTAAGAAGTCGTGTGTTGCATCATTATTATAAGTCTGAATTCTTTTCTCATCATTATTATTGCATTAGAAGTAAATTGTCAGCACGTTATCAACTCTCCGTTATATTACTGGTGTTTTAAAGTACTAAATATATAATTACGTGAACTCAGAAATTAGTCTACCAACTTGTAGGAAGTGAGAGCAGTAAATTATACACTTGGACGCGCATTTCTGCTAACCTGAAACGAACACTTAATAATAATAATAATAAACGTTCTCATAGTTCTTACCAACAACTTCTGGTGTGCGCCTACATAATTTCAATCTACGAACACTTCTCCCAAACCCCAAGTCCCGACCGCTTTTGCAGCTGACCTGGGAAATTCTCATACTCTACCGGAGTAACCTCGAGGAGGCTGGCGCCCAAATTAATTACTGTACATCTTTAATTATTGACATCAACGTGCCATCCTTGAGATACTTTCCATACACAACGGAGCTGGCAGCCGAGGGCGACAACGACCGGCGACCGCCTCAAAGATGCTCATCTCTTAATCGGGATCTATGTTTGGATTTAGCAACTTTCATTCACTAAAATAATTCTTCGCACACGTATGTCGAGGCAAAGGTAGCGAATAAGCTCATCTTGGGATATTTCGTTTTGTTAATTTTTTAATACTTCTATGCTTGTCAAGTCATATTCTCTGCATTTAGTTCTGAATTCTACATTACTTTGTAAATCAATTAACTCGTCCTGGAACTGCACTCTGACGGACTGTACTAAATTTACTATGAAAGAATTAACAAAAAGATTAATATCACTTTCCATACGTCTAAAATCACTAAATCTATGTTCTGTGAATTCAAATTAGAGTTGTTCCAGTACAGAAATATAATTAACTATATTTTGTTCAGGTACCATACATCTCTTTACAAGTTACCATCCGTGAAGGGTTTTTAAGTGCCTTAGCTAATTCCCAACACACTACATAATTGAATCCTAAACATAGACTCTCTTCAATGTTTGGCCTTTCATTAAGTGCTTTCAATTCTTGAAACTGCAGTGCCTCTGAAAAATTATTTTATCATAACATGTATTTCTGTTGAAATAAAATCACCATAATAATAATAATAATAATAATAATAATAATAATAATAATAATAATAATAACGTTGGTATATGAATACATATTACAGAAAACAGCTTCCCTGTCACTTCGGCATGTTCTGGATGGCAGAGCGTATAATATAATTTTATGTTGCTCAGTATTATTCCTGACAGTACCTTACAACATAGTAAACGCTTTGCCGAACGCAAAACAATTAATAGTCTTCCTCCCACACTGTACGGAATGATCGTTTGCTTACAGAAGGTTTTGACTCTGTCATTGTCCCTCACTGTTCGTACGTTACTAAGTACTTGAATTGCCTTCCGCAATCATCCGTCGAGCTTCGAACGAGGAGCTGCACGCTCTACATTTGAAGGTTGTGATTACAGAACGTAATCGGGAGTCAGAGAATGATCATACCTGTTCTACAGTATTTCAGTTCAGTTTCAAAGACAAAGAGGTGATGTATTGAAGAAATATTTAAGACATTTTCCATTATGATGATGATAATGATGATTGTGCTTAAATGCGACAGGCTCATGTCAGTAGATTTACTGGCATGTAAAAGAACTCCTTCGGGACAAAATTCCGGCACATCCGGCGACGCTGATGTAACCTCTGCAGTTGCGAGCGTCGTTAAATAAAACATAACACATAATGATGATGATCTCTCATTATTTGAAGTAAAATTTAATATTTTGTCATTCGACTAGGATTGATTGCTAGAGAACAGCTGAGTTCCTGTTTATTATATCACCTTTAAACCTTTATAGCTGATCTGGCTGAACGGGTGGGATTTGATTATCCGAAAAGGGTTGTTGACGTGTTCCTCACACCTCCACAATGTCAGCAGACTGACCAATCACTTCCACAATGCGTGTATTTCGTATCGGATCAATTTGTCGATATTTTTACTTCCAACTTTGAGGTCAACGTCAATTCATAATCTGAATTCGTATTACTTTTACTTTTTGACAAGTACACAGAAATAAATTTCAGTGATGACGAAAATTCTAATTATAATTTTCGACAGCATTACTGTTTTGTATTTGATACAATGATTCACTATAGTTTACATGAAAGATCAAGTGTCAATGTATGATTGATGAAGCCAATGTACAGTAACAATGTAAGTAAACATTATTATTATTATTATTATTATTATTATTATTATTATTATTATTATTATTATTATTATTCCGACTTCAATAGTGTGCAGTTTCATTGACCTTTGGTCAATTTCAGTTGCATCGATAGCATAAAAGTAGATTAACCATGTCAGACGCTTTGGTTCAAGTCCCTGAGTCCAAATGCATTTAGAATCTTATTTATTATTAAAATTAAAGTCCCGTCGCTGTAATTTCCGGCAGCCAATCACGTTGCAGGTCGGCTACATTTAAACGTGTGCGTCTTGTGATTCGCTGAGGAAGACGTTATTCATTTCTTAAGGCTCGAAAAATACTTAATATAATCGCCCGCCATTTTGGCTCTTTCGTTGGCATTCGCAGAAAGCACACGAAGACGTTACTTGCCGCTCAATTATTTTCTGAATTACAGTGCGTTTGATTTATTATCATAGGAGCTACGACATGATAAGTTTAACGGTGTGGCAAATAGATTCCTCGTATGGTAGCTCGGCAACGAAAGAACAAAAATGGCAAACGATACTACCTACCTAGACTTTATAGAGCCTTCACTTCCTAAGACGTAAGAAAAGAGGAGGAGTCACGCCGGGAATAACAGCGTCGTGACTATAACTATTACAATCACGGAACTACAGAAATGCATATTAAATATAATACTTACTTACTTACTTACAAATGGCTTTTAAGGTACCCGAAGGTTCATTGCCGCCCTCACATAAGCCCGCCATCGGTCCCTATCCTGTACAAGATTAATCCAGTCTCTATCATCATATCCCATCTCCCTCAGATCCATTTTAATATTATCCTCCCACCTACGTCTCGGACTCCCCAATGTCTTTTTCCCTCCGGTCTCCCAACTAACACTCTATATGCATTTCTGGATTCGCCCATACGTGCTACATGTCCTGCCCATCTCAAACGTCTGGATTTAATGTTCCTAATTATGTCAGGTGAAGAATACAATGCGTGCAGTTCTGCGTTGTGTAACTTTCTCCATTCTCCTGTAACTTCATCCCGCTTAGCCTCAAATATTTTCCTAAGCACCTTATTCTCAAACACCCTTAACCTATGTTCCTCTCTCAAAGTGAGGGTCCAAGTTTCACAACCAAACATAACAACCGGTAATATAACTGTTTTATAAATTCTAACTTTCAGATTTTTTGACAGCAGAGTGTATGATAAAAGCTTCTCAACCGAATAATAACACGCATTTTCCATATTTATTCTGCGTTTAATTTCCTCCCGAGTGTTATTTATATTAAATATAATACAAACAAAAATAGATTTTAAAACTTGTAAGTACAGAGTGGCCAATGAAATCGTACATATTAGGAACACGAAGTTTGTCGGTACAAATTATTTGAAGTTATTTGCGTATTTGCGCAAAATTTCTACACGTTCCAAGAGAAAGCACAGCTGCTGCAACAATCCACAATGGAGGTTATCAGTGATACTTGTTACAACCAAAGTACTGTAATACAATTCCTTGTTACGGAAGAAGAAACAGTGGCGAACATTCAATATCTTTGTGCAAAGTCTGTGGAAGTTCTGCAGTAGACAGGAGCAGTAATGGTCGTTGGGTACAAAAAAAAAATGCTTCAGGAAGAGGATTAAGAGAGTTCAATGATTTGTCGCGATCTGAGCGACCAGACACGGCTGTCATCCCAGACATGTTGCAGCGTGCTGATGCTGTCATTCCTGAGGATCGACGCATTACAAGTCGATAACTAACTGGCGCTCAAGCTTTCTGTCAGCAAAGGAAGTATGGATGCAATTATCCATGCTCTCAGTTATTCAAAGATGTGTGCGAGATGCGTTCCGCGGAGTCTTACATTCGAACGTAAGTGTCAGGGAAAAGAAATTTCTCCTGAATTTTTGGCACGTTTTGAAGCTCAAAAGGAAGGCCTATTTGTCACAGATCGCAACAGATGATGAAACTTGAATTCATGACTTTGACCCGGAAAAATCTTAGATGCGTAACCAGATCAAGGGTTGGTACGGACAAGGTATACATGCCCTTTCTTCTCGGTGACAGAAAGCCAAAGAAGTTGACAGAGATTATGTGGAAAAATAGGATGTGTGGAGAAAACATCTCTTTTTAATGTGTACTTACTTACTTACTTACTTCCTGGCTTTTAAGGAACCCGGAGGTTCATTGCCGCCCTCACATAAGCCCGCCATTGGTTCCTATCCTGAGGAAGATTAATCCATTCTCTATCATCATTTCCCACCTCCCTCAAATCCATTTTAATATTATCCTCCCATTTACATCTCGGCCTCCCTAAAGGTCTTTTTCCCTCCGGCCTCCCAACTAACACTCTGTATGTATTTCTGGATTCGCCCATACGTGCTACGTGCTCTGCCCATCTCAAACGTCTGGATTTAATGTTCCTAATTTTGTCAGGTGAAAAATACAATGCGTGCAGTTCTGCGTTGTGTAACCTTCTCCATTCTCCCGTAACGTCATCCCTCTTAGCCGCAAATATTTTCCTAAGAACCTTATTTTCAAACACCCTTAATCTCGGTTCCTCTCTCAAAGTGCGAGTCCAAGTTTCACAATCACACAGAGCAACTGGTAATATAACTGTTTTATAAATTCCAACCTTCAGATTTTTTGACAGCAGACTAGATGACAAAAGCTTCTCAATCGAATTATAGCAGGCATTTCCCATATTTATTCTGCGTTTAATTTTCTCCCGAGTGTCATTTATATTTGTTATATACTGTTGCTCCAAGATATTTGAATTTTTCCACCTCTTCTAAGGATAAATCTCTAATTTTTATGTTTCCATTTCGTACGACATTCTGGTCACGAGACATAATCATATAGACCTACTTCGCCTTTCTCGGGATTTACTTCCAAACCTATCGCTTTACTTGCTTCAAGTAAAATTATTATTATTATTATTATTATTATTATTATTATTATTATTATTATTACTGAAATTATTGTAAGCACGATAATGCACAGTATTTTTTAATAAGTAGCCTACTACTTCTAGATGATCTACAAAAAATATTTAGTATTTCGAATTTTGATTATCTTCATGGATCCAAGAAACTCTGTACGTCAAACGTATATGGTATGTGTAATGTCTAAGTTTTACTGTAATTTGTAAAGTACACCGGAAATAATAATGCTAACATAAAGACTAATATATTATTAAATTAGCTGGTATAGTTTTAAGCGTTTAGGTACAGCTTACAGCAAGTAAAATTTTTTAAATATTCAACATTTTTTCTCTCCATTACTGTATCTTGTACAATAATGAAAATTAGCTTGTAAAAAATTGTCCTTCTGCTATATGAAAAAAAAATATTTTTACGATTTAAAAAAAATTATTTACATTTTTTTTTTAAATTCAGTTCACTGTGCAGTGATGTAGCGTTTCCCACATAACTAAAAAACTATTCAACATTCTATGATGAAAATTTTTGTGTGTATTTATGCACGTCATATCTACAATATGATGCAAGATCACTTCTCTACCTTTGATAGATTGTCTGATAAAAAATAAATTCACTTAAAAATGGTCAAATGTCAGTATTTTCTTCTAACACAAAATAATAAAAATATTATTTATCAAGGAATGTACTTGAAAGAGCATGATATTGTAAACATGAGTTTCACCAATAAAATAAAAGAGAGAGAACATGAAACAATTAAGAAATTTATGAGGGAAACGCTTGATTTCTTCCAAATCTGAAGAATATTTTTTGCATATAGCAGAAGGATAATGTTTTGCACATACCAATTTTCATTATTGTACAAGATACAGTAATGAAGGGAAAAAATGTATGATATTTCCAAACATTTTACTACTTTAAACTGAACCTAACCCTTAACACGAATGTAGCTTAATAGTACATTATACAACGAGCCTATAATGATAGTAATTAAGACGCAAGTGTGGTTCTTTATGAAACAAGCGCAAGCGATTTTCATAATATTCATACGAGCGTCTTAATTACCATTATAGGCAAGTTTCATACGACTTTTTATGCTCGACCAAATTTCTAATTTGAAATTATCCAGATGTATATATTTTAGTTGTATGTGACAAGATCGGAAGTGACCTTGTTCTAGGTCGTGAATTGTGAGATTTGCGCAGACGCGAAAGTATTGATTTTTTCCGAGGAACAATAATGTCATTGACCCTTATGTAATCCCGTTAAACTTGATATAACCTTGATTATTGAATTCGACATTGAAAAACGAGCTGACAAATTGAATTTATTTGAATATTATTTACAATTAACGCTAATTATTATAGTAACAGAACATAACCTTCTGCGACAGTATTGGATTTCCAGCCTTCGTGATTTTCGCTAATTCTCTTTCGATTGCATATCCGAGAATAATCGATACTTGCGGTTTTATAACGATACAAAGCTGACTTGTCATTGGCTGAACACCTGTAAGCTGAGTTGTCATTGGCTGAACACCTGTACTTTAATGAGTAGGTGTACTTTAATGACATGCATTAAAGGACTGCTACCAGGTGTATAATTGCTACATTTCGGCACGTTCGAGCATAAACTCTATAAAAATACATTTCAATTAAAACTGTTTTACAAGAAGACGACCGCTCTTTAACATTTTCGAAACAATTATTTTCTTTTATTAGATTGTAAAAAAATATTCCCTATTATTGTTTAATCTTCTTCAACTATCTTCCTTTCTTTCTTTCTTTCTTTCTTTCTTTCTTTCTTTCTTTCTTTCTTTCTTTCTTTCTTTCTTTCTTTTCTTTCTTTCTTTAAACTTACCTCGTGATGCCAAAACAGCGCTATGTCACAATTTCAAATGTACATTTCATTAATTTCTACACATTCGTGATTCATCAGCAGTCTCATCTTCAACGGAGTGTTGTCGGAAAATTATTTGCTTTTTCAAGAGTAAAAGAAATAAGGATTCTATTTCAAAGATCTCAAACACAGGCGCTACTCAAAAATAGATTTCACTGACAGGAAGTCTTCAAACTCTTGGAAGCTGTGAAGGCGAATGCGGAGAAAACGATTTTCCGTTACTTTGATCACAGTTGAAAGCATGCGTGAACACTTGCTGCACTCCTCTACGCTAAGGAGCTCGAGGACGCCTTTCTGAGTTCATGTACTACGTCTGTATCTTCACTTAAAATAAGGAATTGCAAGGGACACAAAATATAATTGCAGAACATTTGAAATATCCATGAACAATTTAACCACGCCTAAGAAATCTCTAATCATTCATTCATTTTGTGTTCTGCCCAAGAGCAGGTCTTTCACTGCAAACCCAGCTTTCTCCAGTCTTTCCTATTATCTACCTTCCTCTTTGTTTCCTCATCTGATCTATATATCTCAATGTCGTCTATCATCTGATCTCTTCTTCTACCCCGAACTCTTTTCCCGTTCACCATTCCTTCCAGTGCATCCTTCAGTACGCAGTTTCTTCTCACCCAGTAACCCAACCAATTCCTTTTCCTCTTCCTGATCAATTTTAGCATCATTCTTTCTTCACCCACTCTTTCCAACACAGTTTCATTTCTTATTCTATCTGTCCATTTCACACGTTCCATTCTTATCGATATCCACATTTCAAATGCTTCTAGTCGCTTCGCTTCACTTCGTTGTAATGTCCATGCTTCTGTCTCATACAATGCCACAATCCATATAAAGCACTTCACTACTCTCTTCCTTAGTTCTTTTTCCAGATGTCCGCAGAAGATGCTCCTTTTTCTATTAAAGCTTCCTTGGCCATTGCCATCCTCCTTTTGACTTCCTGGCAGAAGGTCATGTTATTGCTTATAGTCAAAGCTCGGAACTTGGGGACTTGTGTCGTGTGCATGAGTAAGGTTACAGGTACAACGTACACAAAGCTCACGCTGCAAGTGCTCAGGGACTGTCGTGTGTACTAAGAAAGTGGCCACAACTAATGACAGGAAGACGGACGAAGGAACTGTTATGTCGAAGCCAATGACATTCAGAGAATTAAAGGTAAATGGTCTGTTTGAGGAAATAGAAAATACGTGTTATTTCGAACGGGTATTATAGAAGTTTGAAAATACATTTTGTTTTAAATTTAAGATACAGAATTTCGTGGAGAATTCGGAGGAGATACATTATTATTTTTTTTTTGGAGAGTTTATATTTTGTAAGTTGTGCCACACACAAGCTAGAGGCTAGAAATGGAATTCATTGAAAGGCATTGCAGTCCCTCAAATTGTAGAAAAATCTGTTCATACCTATGGATCGAGACGTAGAGGGACCTGCCCTAGTAGTGACACACTAATTGAAAACTATTTCTCAGATACGAGATCAGCTAGCAACTGCTGAAAATCGAACAGAAAAACAGTAACAGTGAAAAAATTCAGTATTTTAAGTCTGCTACCGAAAAATCTTCGAATGTAGGTAGTCATACACTGTAATAAAATGTACACAGCAGAACAGTAAATTTGATATATTTTTATGTTTATTTTTATTATATATATATATATATATATATATATGCTATGAAATTACGTGTAAATTTGATATATTTTTCATGTTTATTTTTATTATATATATGCTATGAAATTACGTGTTTCAACCTACCATAATATTATCAATATGTTGTCGGAGCCAGAAACCACTTTTGTAGCAGGCCTGACAGTACCTCCGTGCTGGAAGCGGGAGTATGTTGACATTGAAGTCCGGTCGCTTAGTCACGTGCAAAGACACAAGTCCCCAAGTTCCGAGCTTTGCTTATAGTACACCCCAAGTATTTGAAGCTGTCTACTTGCTCTACTGCCTCATTTAGAATTCGCAAGCTTATCTTCTATATTTTTCTTCCTATGACCATAGTCTTCGTCTTATTTGCATTTATCTTCATCTCATACTGCTCACAGCTGTCATTTAGCTTCAGCAGTATATCCCTTAGTATCGTCTCCTCTTCTGCTAACAACGCCATCACAGTCTAGTATATACAGTCGCGAAGCTCAATACGTAGTAAATATGCAAACATTAGATAGTTGCTCACCACTAGGATCGCTAATATCGCCTCATTACAGGCAATGTAAAATAGTACCGTCACAGTCTCTTGTTTCTAGCACCCTCAAAACTCAAGCTTCGTGACTGTATATAGTAGACTGTGACGCCATATCGTCAGCAAATCTTACACACTTTATTATTCTTCCTCCTACTGTTAAATCTCTATTATCATTTAATAATAAAATAATAAAATAATAATAATAATAATAATAATAATGCTTTATTTTTTCTGGCAGAGTTTAGGCCGTTGAAGCCTTCTCTTCTACTCAACTAGAGGATAGAAAGTAAATACATGATAATATAATGTTAATACAACGGAAAAGTGAAGGTATACCTAAGACAAGATCAAAACATATTTAAATTTCATGTATGTTAGTATGCAACTCATATACTGCACCTAAAAATGAAGCCGAGGTATAATTAATACTGAAATATGAGAAATATAATAATGAAATGGATGTCAAATTTATAGTAAAATAAGACGTTTATTGTAGTGGTATCGGTGTTGGTGGTGTTGCTACTTGTATTGAAGGTGACTAAATTGGTTTCCTCTGACTTCGGAACTGGCTAGTGGACCTACTTGTGCAACCAGAAAACGAAAATGAAGGCATCACTTAGCATAAGTCCATTTGAAATTTCTTTGCTGGCTTTGAAGGGTTCTCCGCAGATTTTACGGCGACACTTGTACTTCAGTTCAAAATACAATCGATTTTTTAAATTTCATTTTTACTTTATTTAAAAAATTCTTTTATCTCCTTACTTTACTGCAAATTTTTATGATCTTAATTGTAAGTCATTTAATAGCTATATTGTAAATATCAATTTATGTAAACATTTTTCTTGTGAGACATCAAATGTCACATCTTAAATGTTATTGTTTAACATTATTTGTCTTTGGCCTCATCTAGGTTGGGAAGATTTATTATTAGGCCTATTATTATTATTATTATTATTATTATTATTATTATTATTATTATTATTATCCCATATTTTTATACTTTGTGTGTCTCATTTATTTTGACGTACTGTTCACATTTTATTATGCATTTTCCTCCCTTTTCATATGTTATATATTACCGTCAATTGGGCAAACTTGGAACAGTGTTTAACTTGGAACATTATCATAGGGTATTTTCGTTTTATTACAGTGGCAACATAATCTTCACTTGTTACTTTGTTGTGCAGCATATTGGTTCTATTATAGTTTGGTGTTACTGTGATAAAACGAAAATACCGTATGATAATGTTCCAAGTTAAACACTGTTCCAAGTTTGCCCATTTGACGGTACGTCTGATTTATACTGACTTGTTTTTTTACATTATATTATGATTATATATTTCAGTTTTGTGTGTAAAATTGTAGTGTTTTTTGTATCGCAGTTTTACGCCTGGTTGAGTGTTAGAGAAGGCTGTATGGCCTTAATTCTGCCAGGTTAAATAAACCATTATTATTATTATTATTATTATTATTATTATTATTATCAATATTATTATTGTCTCATTTTTATACTTTTACGTCTCAATTTATTTTGACATTCTGTTCACATTTTATTACGAATTTTTCTTTCTTTCTATATGTTTAGATATTACATCTGATTTCTATTGACTTGTTGTTTACATCATAATATGATTATCTGCTTCATTTTTGTGTGTAAAATTGTAGTGTACTTTACTTTGTAAATTTGTACTGTTTTTTGTATAGCAGTTTTGCTCCCCGTTGAGTGTTAGAGACGGTCGTATGGCCTTAACTCTGCCAGATTAAATAAACCATTATTATTATTATTATTATTATTATTATTATTATTATTATTATTAATATTACTTACTTGTGGCTTTTAAGAAACCCGGAGCTTCATTGCCGCCCTCACATAAGCCCGCCATCGGTCCCTATCCTGAGCAAGATTAATCCAGTCTCTAATCATCATATCCCACCTCCATCAAATCCATTTTAATATTATCCTCCCATCTACGTCTCGGCCTCCCAAAAGGTCTTTTTCCCTCCGGTCTCCCAACTAACACTCTATATGCATTTCTGGACTCGCCCATACGTGCTACATGCCTTGCCCATCTCAAACGTCTGGATTTAATGTTCCTAATTACGTCAGGTGTAGAATACAATGCGTGCAGTTCTGCGTAACTTCATCTCTTTTAGCCCCAAATATTTTCCTAAGAACCTTATTCTCAAACACCCTTAATCTCGGTTTCTCTCTCAAAGTGAGAGTCCAAGTTTCACAACCATAAAGAACAATCGGTAATATAACTTTCAGATTTGTTGACAGCAGACTAGATGACAAAAGCTTCTCAACCAAATAATAGCAGGCAATTCCCATATTTATTCTGCGTTTAATTTCCTCCCGAGGGTCATTTATATTTGTTACTGTTGCTCCAAGATATTTGAATTTTTCCACCTCTTAACAGGATAAGTCTCCAGTTAATATTATTAATATTAATATTATTAGTATTATTAATATAATTAGGCCAAATGAGGAGATTTTGATGGCGAGAAGATTTAGCAAACGAAAAAAAAAAAGTTAAGGGATATTTTACAGGGGACTTGCACGTTGTAGGAAATATCTGAAAGAAATATTTCTGTTTCTATCGTTGATATTTCTCTCATAAATTCAACGGCTGTGAGAGTAGCCGCAATCCTATCAGAATCCATCCAGTGTGTAGCAGAGCAGAGACGCCTTATGATCAAAATAAAGTCACACCTTTCTTGGCAGCAGCAATCAGCTGCTGTGGAAAGGAATACAATCACTGTTTACTCTGAGAAATAAATTAACCTCCGTGCTGTAACTTGTGAGAGAAGTACAGAGTTATTGACGTGGAAGCAGCTGAGTACACACAGATATCACAATCCTCTCAAACGCTCAGAATTTATCGTGCCAGTATTTGGTTTTATGATTGCGAAATAAACCCACACTGTGTTACTCTTTGTTACGTACTTTTGAGAACACATACTATTGTGTGAATGCTGGTGACAGTGTTGTGTCCTTTCGCTATTGGACAACAGCTTTGTTATTTGTCGTACTGTGATTTACGTCGGATGGCTCGTGAGATAGTTTGCTCCGCTTTCAACTGTTGGCAATGGCTGTACTAACACCATCATGGTTTTATTGTGACACACCATTACATTTCTTTAGGCTCGACCATGCCGAAATGTAGTAATTAGAGACCTGGTAGCAGTCCTTTAATGGACCTCATTAAAATACACCTATTCATTAAAGTTCAGCTTTTCTATTATTCTCGGATATGCAATCGAAAAACAACTAGGGAAACGTCACGGAGGCTGGAAATCCAATACTGTCGCAGAAAGTTATGTTCTGTTACTATAATGATTAGCGTTAATTGTGAATAATATTCAAATAAATTCAATTTGTCATCTCGTTTTTCAATTCTAAATCAATTTCCAGGTTATATCAAAATTAATGTTCATGTTATTCTCTAGATTATATCAAGGTCAGTGACACATTCGTTCCTCGGAAAAAATCAATACTTTCGCGTCTGCGCACATCTCACAATTTAGGTCAGTTCCGCTCCTCACTTACATAACCATAACATGAATACTTATGAATAATTTCAAGTTAGAAATATGGTCGAGCTTAAAAAGTCGTATGAAACTTGCCTATAATGGTAATTAAGATGCTCGTATGAAAATTATGAAACTCGCTTGCGCTCGTTTCATAAACGAACATACTCGCGTCTTAATTACTACCATTATAGGCTCGTTGCATAATGTACTATTACGAGATAGACTTCACTTTGTTTCCCCTTATCTTAACAATTTGCTTATTTTGTTAATTTAATTCATTATACTCAGTTTAGATAGTTTCACTTGTCTTATTTATGCTTATTTTGTTGATACTTGTCTTTCTTATTACGTCGATAACTGTGAGGATATATAGGAGACCAGTGTGTACGCAGAATTTTATAAAGGATGTCATTATTAAAATTGTTTAAAATTTATATTATCGGTACCTAGTTTAAATTTTGTGTATTATTATTATTATTATTATTATTATTATTATTATTATTATTATTATTATTAGGAGAAAAATCCACAAACGATTAGGGAAAACACGGGAATTTTACTGGAAGCAAGTATAGAGATAGGTTTGGAAGTAAATCCCGAAAAGACAAAGTATATCATTATGTCTCGTAACTAGAATATTGTACGAAATGGAAATATAAAAATTGGAAATTTATCTTTTGAAGAGGTGGAGAAGTTCAAATATCTTGGAGCAATAGTAACAAATATAAATGATACTCGGGAGGAAATTAAACACAGAATAAATATGGGAAAATACCTGTTATTATTTGGTTGAAAAACTTTTGTCATATAGTCTGCTGTCGAAAAATCTGAAAGTTAGAATTTATAAAACAGTTATATTACCGGTTGTTCTGTATGGTTGTGAAACTTGGACTCTCACTTTAAGAGAGGAACAGAGATTACGGGTGTTTGAGAATAAGGTGCTTAGGAAAATATTTGGGGCTGAGAGGGATGAAGTTACAGGAGAATGGAGAAAGTTACACAACACAGAACTGCACGCATTGTATTCTTCACCCGACATAGTTAGGAACATTAAATCCAGACGTTTGAGATGGGCAGGACATGTAGCACGTATGGGCGAATCCAGAAATGCATATAGAGTGTTAGTTGGGAGTCTGTAGGGAAAGATACCTTTAGGGAGGCCGAGACGTAGATGAGAAGATAATATTAAAATGGATTTGAGGGAGGTGGAATATGATGATAGAGAATGGATTAATTTTGCTCAGGATGGGGACCAATGGCGGGCTTATGTGAGGGCGGCAATGAACCTCCGGGTTCCTTAAAAGCCAGTAAGTAAGTAAGTAAGTAAGTAAGTAAGTAAGTGAGTGAGTGAGTATTATTATTATTATTATTATTATTATTATTATTATTATTAATTCATTCATACTTTTCTGCCCAAGGGCAGGTCTTTCACTGCAAATCCAGCATTCTCCAGTCTTTCCTATTTTCTTCCTTCCTTTTTGTCTCTCCATATGATCCATATATCTTAATGTCGTCTATCATCAGACATCTTCTTCTGCCCCAAACTCTTCTCCGTTCACCATTCTTTCCAGTGCATCCTAGAGAAGGCAGTTTCTTCTCAACCAGTGACCCAGCCAATTCCTTTTCCTTTTCCTGATCACATCACTCTTTCCAACACAGGTTCGTTTCTTATTATATCCACTCTATGTCACATGCTTCATTCTTCTCCATATCCACATGCTTCTAGTCTCTTCTGTTCACTTCGTCGTAATGTCCATGTTTCTGCCCCATACAATGCTACACTCCGCACAAAGCACTTCACTAGTCTCGTCCTTAGTTCTTTCTCCAGAGGTCCTAGTAAATATTTGTTGTATGTCAATATGACTGCGGAAGAAACAGCACCATTGAAGTTCACGAATACTTCTTAATATTTAATATTTTATCCGCACTGTGACTATATAAAATAATTATTTGTGTGCTTTTCCGGATGTACTACTCCTCATAGTCGAAAAATTGCAACAAATATCCCTCCTTCATACAGAAGTATTTTCTCATGTGGCTCAAACAATAATTGTTTATTCATCACTTCAAGTTTTAAATTTATTTTTAATTTTCTGCTGCTAACTGGTAATTTATTTGTACTTGTCTCATAAATTTGTCTTGCTATTATAGAGTCTGCAATGTGAGTGATGTGCGTTTAATGCTTTCTGACTTTCTTCTTTTTATTTACTTATCTTTTCTTGTTAGTAAAACAAGCACTTCTTTTAAACCTAAGTGGTTTGGAGCAGACGTAATTGAATCAATCATATATTTGTCATTTTGAAGTTTCATTAAGATGGTTAAGACAGTCTGAAAATCCGCAACAAGCTTGATACCTACTTACATAATTTCTCATTACAGCTGTTTTAAACCGTGCCTGCGGCAAAGAACTCCCAACCAGTTTCTCCAATAAATAAGCATTTTCCGTTAAATTTTCATATGAGGAATTGTTCTTATTTTTGATCCAGGACCACGCTCACGCGTTTCCGAAATATACTTACGACTCATCCTGTATACATCCCTGCCTTACTCTGTTTTCATCTCTGTATTATGCCTTTATATCATCATGGGATTCGTTATTTGTGAATATATAAGTAATCTTAATATAAGAATAATGTGAGCATGGAAGAAATGTTAACCCGCAGTTTCTGAAATGTTATTGCAGAAATATTGGGTGACCACCTCGTGAAGTAATGGTCTGCATGTCGGGCTGCGAAACTGCCAGTCCGAATTCAAATCCTGATTGGGACTGAAGATTTTTCAAGGCTTTTCACTCAACCTATATAGAGCAAATGCTGGGCAACTTTCCGCACTGGAGCCTGCATTCATTTCGTTGGCATTATAACCTTCTTCTCACTCAGATGCTAGATAACAGTATCAGTTGATAAAACGTAGTAACATAAACCAATAAAAAAAAAAAAAGAAATATCGCAACCGAAAGAATCGAATGCAGTTGATGACGTATACGATGACGATGATGATGATGATGGTGATGGATACTTTAAATCGGCTTATATTAAGATTTATTCTTTTGGAATAAACATATATTTACATCTTACCGAATAGTAAAAGATCGCAATGCCTCATAGTTTATTTCCAGAGATTATAAGAGGTTTCGAAAGAAATAAACACAAAAAATTAAGTTTCTTACATATACCTGAATATTCCTAATAAAAATGAAAAAAAATTATAAATATGTATGTGTATGTATGTATTTATTAACACTACAATTGGGTATACACCCAGTGGCAGTGATATATAATATATACAATAATAACATTACAATATTAATAACAATTTACATTAATTGCAGCAATAAAAAATATAATAAACGTAAATTTACTTCCAACTGTAAATAAATAGACGCAATAAACCTAGAACTATAAATAAAACTATGCTATCATAACGCCTACAATAAGCAAAAGTAAACCTAACTTATAAATACTTCTATTACACCCAACTATTACCAACTTAAGTAATTACATATCAACTTAATTACATATCTTAATTTATTTACATATCAACTTAATTACATATCATCTCAATTAATTACATATGTATGTATGTATGTATGTATGTATGTATGTATGTATGTATGTATTTATTTACACTGCAAGTGGGCATGCACCCGGTGGCAGTGGTATACACAATATAAACAATACACAATAAAAT
Source organism: Periplaneta americana (assembly GCF_040183065.1). Lineage (NCBI taxonomy): Eukaryota > Metazoa > Arthropoda > Insecta > Blattodea > Blattidae > Periplaneta > Periplaneta americana. Next base: position 205,698,597 of record NC_091117.1, on the reverse strand, counting down.
TACAATACACAATACAATTATACAATTATACAATACACAATAGGCCTACAATTTTATACACAATACAGTAAGAATACACAATATAATTTAACACAATAATAATAAAACATAAATAAAATACCTAATTTTACATTACAACCTACATTATTATGTATAGGCCCTACATAAGTTTCAATAGTCTTTCACTTTATTCTCATCTCACTCACTATAGTGGCACTATGACGCATTTCACTGACACTTTAGCACACATTTCACTGACACTATAGAACACATTTCATTGACGCTATAAATTATCACTGATCGGAACTATTCACTGCACTGTAAAACCATAACTTCACTGACTCACCTCGCTTCACTGATACAACAGTTCAAATAAGTCAAATAATTACATCCTTATGCATACTTATAAACAGAACTACATTTAAACTAAACATTTCTAGTCTAAGAACCACTTACACGCTATTTTTAAATAATTTACAATTCAAACCAAGGAAGTAACTCGTCAGGCTAATTAAATACATGTCACCTTAAAAAATTAAATGTTAAATGTCGCCTTAATTTTAATTTGCACTTTATACACAACTTTTTAAATTATTCTTGAATCTCCTTAAGGAAGGACAGCCCTCAAAGACCGCTGCAGGTAGGTCATTCCAATCATTTATAGTTCTATTTAAAAATGAGAATTTACCTACATCCGTAAACGTAATTAATTACATGACACAACTTAGATAGTTACACTGCACCTACAATTACATTTTCAGTCTAATCTTCTCAACCTTTCCTTAAACGTATTGATTTTGAGAAAAATTGCCGTAGGTAAGCTGTTCCATTCTACTATTGTGCGGTTAACAAAGAAAAATTTTGCCACGTCCGTTCTTTGTTGCCTGCATTTAAATTTCCTAATATGATCAGCCCTGCCTAATTACAATGGTGTCACTAATCTATCACTGATATCGGTCCATGAGCTGAAAAAAAAAACTAAATTTTGCACATACGTTAGGAATCGATCCGCATGGAGTTGCGTAAGGATTCCTCACGTACCAAAGCCAGCTATATTCACATAAAAAGGAAGGCAGCAATGGTGTTATGAATTTTACATGAATTTCATGCATAAAGAACAGCTTAGATATTAAATCGTACCTTACTCATAATATTTCATAAGAAGAATCAAGTAGTATATTTGCATACATTATTTTTACATAGAGGTTTAATAATTCCGTGTTTCTTGCCTTCTCCTAGGTGATCCTCGGAAATTAAATTGCACGAACTTTATCGAAAACATCATTACTTGGAATCAAGAGGTTCGTGTACGTGACGTTTAATCTCACTTCACTCTCGCTTGTTCCAGTCTTGAATGTTCCGTCTAGTCTTGACGTACAGAAGGAGAAAACTTAAATAATATTTATAAGAATCCATTAAGATAACTACGGAATTGTGTGTATGCGAATTGGACGGAAATAAGTGTTTTATCAATTAAAACACTTGACCTACTTTATACAAAAGACTGTAAGAGAGAATGATGAATCCCTAGGTGTGAATGCCAGTTTCGAAGATATGACACGGATGACTCGTGAAGTTTTTTCTAATGGTCACCAGATATTGCAGACCATCCATGAATTCCAGCGAGTCTCACCATCCTGATATACTCCAACTGACCTTGAATGCGTATCTATCTAATTTTACTGCGGAATTAGAATAAATTTCTTTCTTTGCAGTTTCTTTTTTGTTACTTAAGCAAAGCAGGTAGTGCTTAATAAGGGGTAAAAAATCCAGATTTTTATTTTGTGTTTTTACAAAAAGTACAAAACTTGCTCTTTAAAATAATATAAATATTATGGTGGTATTTCTGCAGATAAGCCCTTTAAATGAATAAATATGGATAATGCCTGTTATTATTCGGTTGAGAAGCTTTTATGATCCTGTCTGTTGTCAAAAACTCTGAAAGTTAGAATTTATAAAACAGTTATATTACCGGTTGTTCTTTATGGTTGTGAAACTTGGACTCTCACTTTGAGAGAGGAACATAGGTTAAGGGTGTTTGAGAATAAGGTGCTTAGGAAAATATTTCGGGCTAAAAGGGATGAAGTTACAGGAGAATGGAGAAAGTTACGCAACACAGAACTGCACGCATTGTATTCTTCACCTGACATAATTAGGAACATTAAATGCAGACGTTTGAGATGGGCAGGGCATGTAGCACATATGGGCGAATTCAGAAATGCATATAGAGTGTTAGTTGGGAGGCCGGAGGGAAAAAGACCTTTGGGGAGGCCGAGACGTAGATGGGAAGATAATAACAAAATGGATTTGAGGGAGGTTGAATATGATGATAGAGACTGGATTAATCTTGCTCACGATAGGGACCACTGGCGGGCTTATGTGAGGGCGGTAATGAACCTCCGGGTTCCTTAAAAGCCAGTAAGTAAGTAAGTAAGCCCTTTAAATTTAAGTGCAATTTTCTCTGAAACTATTGAATAAATTTACATGACATTTTTACAGTGTTTTCTGCAGCTTGTATTCTACACAGTAGACCTACGGGTTTAAGAATATCAGACATATAACACGAGAAAAAAATATGTATGCATTGAAAAAAACTGCAAGAAATTTTAAACAAAATTCAACATGTTTTCTGTTTCACTAGGGGTGAAATATTTAACTAAATTTTGCTTTAAATTTAAAATATACATTATTAGATAACTTAAAAAATGCAAGGTATACGAGTGAAGATTGTAGGAAGTAATGTGCACCTGAAGAATGAGGTACATTTAGCAAAATGGGAAAACAGATTATCAGTTAGGGCCTTTCTTTGGCACTATGATAGGAAATTAATTAGTTGTCTTTTATACCACTGAATTCATAATTATTGATTGTATAAACATGAACATTTTTATTCCATTCTGAGAACTATAATCCTAAAAATATTGAACTAAACTTTTGTACTGATATTTTTTATTTGCACAGGCATCACTACCTACTTCCCTTAAAAACGCTATTGTACTGCTATCTATTAGCAAGATGAGTCCGAAAGTTTACCATGGGACTATCGGATATTGTTTGTAATATGGAAGAACCTCGAAAAAACCCGGCGAATTAAGCAATCCAATTGCAATTCGAAGCCTTTTCCGAGCTTGATCTTGGAGCACGATATCAGTACACACAAACTCGTATCTCTACGTTAGAGAAATGAATGATGGCTCGAAACACTCTTACACCACAGTCTAGTATTTACAGTCACAAAGCTTGAGTTCTTGAGGTTGCTAGGAACAATAGACTGTGCAGGTACTATTTCGCATTGTCTGTAATGAGGCGATAGTGGCGATCCTAGTGGTTAGCAACTATCTATGGATGCATATTTATTAAGTATTGAGCTTCGTGAATGTATATACTAGACTATGCTTACAGTAAACGACAAACCGAATTGAAAATACTGACAATATTTATGTTACTTTGGAGACTGTTTCTTTTATTGATATAAAGTAAAGCCGGAAAGCACGCCACCGCTACCGTCGATAAGTCCTATTGTGTATTGCTCTTTTCTGTATAATGTTGGATGTCTCCTTTGAGAATATTTTATATTTTCACTAGAAAATCCTGTCAATTCAGCAGCACGGGAATAAGAATATACGTAGGAAAGACATCCTTAATGCTAATACCGATTGTATGGAAAAGTGGAAGTTTTAACATCCCGCTACCCTATGGACCTTCATAGATTTCAATAGGCATAAGTTTCTTTTTTTGTGTAATTCTGAGATGCTATTTAATTGGTTTTTACAGCGCTTTATCAAATGTTATGGTTATCTAGCGTTTGAGTGAATATGCCAGGGAAATAAGTCCAGAGTCCGTGTCGAAATATATCCAGCATTTGCTCTTAATGGGTTGAGGGTAAACGTCGGAAAAATTACATACAGTAAACTTGTCACAACCAGGATTTGAACCCGGGCCCGCTCGTTTCACGGCCGGATGTGCTAAGAGTTAAAGCTCATTCACAATGAAAATTAAACATAACGTAAGCGTTAACTTAAAAAAATATAAACGTTATGGTAAAATCAAGAACATTCACGATGGGAACACAAACACAACCGCAAAGATACTTGGTAACCATGGAAACATAACAACGACTCCATTTTCTCATATTCTTTCGTATACGAACCCCGGGCCATAAGCTTGAAATGATAGAACCAAAAAGGTGTTCTAATATGGCCGTCAAATTACCCATAGTTCATCTCTTTTCCCGTGTGTTTATCAGCTGTTTTGTTCATATTATTACGATTGCAAATTGTTTCGTGTGGTTATGAATATTTCAAAAGTGTAGTCAAGTTCAGTAGGTGTTATTTTTTTTATAAATAAGCTAATATTCTGTTCGGCTGAACTGTAGAATATGTCCGTTGATATGTCCCCCAATGCTTTAACATATGAAGGAGTACCAACATCCTTCTTGATAACAGAAAGAATGTGGAAATGAAGTGTTCAGTCCATGTCACAACCATAACACTTTTAATAAATATACATTGATATAATAATCTGCTAGTAGTCCTGTTACCTCCACATCCATTCTAATCCGTTTACGTATGACCAAAACCGACAATTACAATTTAATATTTGGCAATTAACGGTATTTTGCGGTGGATTATGGGGCGTAAAAGATGTAGTTTGACTTCATATCCGTCGCACCGATTTCAAGCATATTTGCTTTGGAGTACTCCCTTCTTTCTTTTTATCCTCTCAGGTCGTATACTTCAGCGCTCCGAGATTGTGTTCTGTTTGCAAATCACGTAAGCATAAGCATGAAAGTTTGGAGTTTGCAACTTTCATGTTAACGTCTAACGGCAATGTTAATGTCAATGTTTATGTGAATCATTGTGAAGGTAGCCTGGGCGCAAACGTTTGTGTTTATGTTACGGTTATGTTTAATTTTCATTGAGAATCGACCTTTACTTACAACGGTGGACTTATTGAGATGTTATAGATGCATTAAATTTTGTGCGAGATCGTGCGTATTTGCTTGGTTTCTGCACAAAACCAATCCGCGGAAAGTATAAAATTCCACATTCAGTATTCCCAACTTAACACACACAACAATTTCCCTCTTCTTACCGCTTAAGTGACATATTGATTTTACTGCTTTAGGCTTTTAACATATTATTTTTAGAGACGTTCAATATAGTAATAATTATAAATTGGAAACTTACCACTGCAATTTCACCTAAATTGCACTGTTAATTATTGTTTTTAAATATTTGCAAAAATTAAGTACACTCTAAATCATTACATAACCTTACCGTTTGTTTTAAGTTCGCATTTATAGACTGGGGGGGGGGGGAAGACATACGTATATCACGGCCTGCTGGAGTATAGTAAACACAGAAAACATTTGAAAGCAACAATGTTGAAGATAGATATTTTTGTTTTGCAAATTTGCCGTCATTGAACAGAAACCAAGATGGAGATTTCATTGCAACTAATTAGAAATTCGTCTTTCAGTTATGTAATAAACGATTTTCGCACAAAATAATGTACGATACACGAACGGTATGTTTTCTTTCAATTCTCGGAAAATAAAAACGCTCAACTACGGTTCGCTTTTTCAAGCTTTTCCTCGAACATTTAAACTTCAACATACCGCTCTTGTAACGCATATTACTATTAAAAGAATTATCCATTCAACTAGTTCATTTAAAGAACTCATGATTAGAATAAAGTGACAGTAGGAGGTACTGTTACCCTTATTGTTGACGTTATCACATGGAAGCTGTCCTGTGTATAAACACAGAAGATAGGACTTGTTCCCTGTGAAAATCCTCTTTCTATTGACTAAAGTTTTGTATTTATCCTTGTGGTGGGGCATCGCTATATCCCGAGACACAGAATTCCCGTTAAAACGTAACCACCCACCCCAGTGACGTGGCCGCGTCTGTCGGGAATTAACGACGTATTGTCAGAGGTACGATGCTATGACATACAATGCATAACGTCTATTTTTATTATGGGGCTCTGGATATTTTTTTCAGTCTTTCGCTAAAAGTGTCATGTTATTCTTTCTTCTACAAGATCATCTATTATTTTTCTTCTTCTTTCAAGGTTTACACCATTATGACCTCTTTCCGATCTCAGGAGATAAATTCATCTTCCCGTCTTGTAATAAGTCTACGAGGAAATCTATACTTCATTCCATAATGCCTGACAGGGGAAGTAAACATTGTCGACAGAGAAGAGAATTATAATTGCTATTCAAACAATGACAGAGGTCTAATTCCACGCTTGTCTTTAAGTTGGGTGGGGTAAAACGATTCAGACCATCCAAATTCAAGTCAAACGTGGAATGAGATCTCTGCCATTGGTTGAATAGCAATTATACTGGGTGTTCAGTTCAAAGTTTGTCATGGCTCGCTGTATGCCGTTATGTGGCTAGCCGATGAGCCTAGAGAATTCAATATTCCTACAATTCCGCAAAGGTGTATTACCTAGGAGGCAGAGAAGTTGCCTAGCAAGTACGGCGTTCATTCCGAAGAGTACCTACTGATGCGTACGATAACGCCGGTAGTGGCAGGATTGTGAACTGTTTGGAAATACGTACTGTCGGGATATGGGGAGAGGGTTAAGACGATTACTTACGTATTTGTTGACATTAACTTCGACGGTCAACATGGACACGGAGTATTTGATTTGTGTTGTGCAATGTTACCGTACGCAACCGATGATAACAGATACCCTGCGTACGACTTGCCGGCGCAAAACACAGTTCGAAAGAGGTTATGGTAGCACACAGACCGTACAGACCGCCATCTGTTGCTACGACGTTCAAGTTATACCGTACACGTTCTGAAGTTCAGATTGAATAATCCTTGAATAATAGGCAACTTCTCTGACATATAAGCTGAAACTCGCTTCAAATCGGTGACTCAACAACAGTGACGTCATGACACACTTTGAAATGAACACCCAGTATAGTCTGGTCCTTTTCGGTATGGATAATATTAATTTATTATTATAAAGTTATTATGATAGTAGGAAAAATTTCTTGCTGGTTATGTTATGATTAAAAGATGGGAATTTCCATATATGACAATCAACAATTCATAATCTGAAAGGGCAAGTGAAAATCGTAAATGATTAAAATGGCTACTACAAATCAACAGCGGGCGCAGTGTGTTCTTTGGTATGCTAAATTTGAGTGTGTTAAAAAAAGTTCAAAGGGAATTTCGACGTGAGTATAGTGTGCCTAATGTACCTAAATACCCATAATGTTGTGGTATCAAACATTTGTAGAAACAGGCTCTGTGTTAAAAAAGAAACATGCAGGAGGTCGCAGGGCGAAACCCAGTACTAGAAGCAGCTATCTCTTGGCTTGGCTCCCAAACTCCCCAGATCCAACCCTTCCTGACGTCTTTGTGTAGGGTTTTGTTAAAGACAATGATGATCTGGGAGTAAAATTTACTCAAGCTTTTCAACAAATCACCCCTCTTTTGTTACAACGGACATGGGCTGAATTGCATCACCGTTATGAGTTGTGCAGGGTGCGCAATGGGGTCATGTTGAGCTCTGAGAAATCTCCCATCTTTCAGTGTTGTATGCACGAAGTTTCAACAAATAAAGTTCAGTAGTAAATGTTTTAAGCTGTTTTTATTTTATCCATACTCAAACGGATCACCCTGTACTTCTCTCCTAGTCTGCAGACAATGTTTACTTCTCCTGTCAGACATGAAACGGAGTATAGTTTCTATGCGTTTATAATTGAGCTGTTGAGAGGTAAAATGGTATAAGTCACTTCTCAAAATAATACACAAGAAAGGATTTTGCGTTTGAGCTATAAAAATCAATTTTGTATTGAGGCCCTCAAATAAGGATAATTTTATATTATTCCATATACAGGGTGCGTCAGAAAAAACGGATGGATTTCAAACTATCGGTACGCAACGAGGAGAGAGATATAGTGAGGGGGACCACGACTGTTGGGTCAGCCAGAGAATGCAGTTTCAGTTGAGAACATGGTGTTGGTCTGGTGTACAACGTGCTTTCATCGTAGAGACATTTTTGAAAAATGAAGAGTCTGTGATCGCCACTCAGGACTCATTTCGACATCGGATGTCACGCTAGGATTCCAACTCGGAATACAATTTTGCGGTGGGAGGCTTCATTTCGTATCACAGGTTCAACATTAAAGAAGAAATCACCTGGACGAAATTCTATTGCACTGAGATTGTCCGAGGCTACGGTAAGATCTCGCGCCCTGCGACTTCTTTCTTTGGGACCATTTGAAGGCGTAAGTTTGTAAACATCGATCACATACACTGGACGAACTGAAGACAGCGATTCGTGAAGAAATCGTGGCAATTGCACCAGCTATGACTGTGAAAGTGATGGCGAACATCAGAAAACGCCTCGATGCCTGTATTGAAAGCCAAGGACATCATATGGATAATGTTGTTTTACATAAATAAACTGCATGTATTGTTGAATATGTTGATAACAATAAATTTTTGATTTGATGAATCTTTACAATTTTCTTGCCATGTGAAATCCATCCGTTCTTTCTGACGCACCCTGTACAATTCACGTTCAAAATACATAATTTATTTATCAATACTTCTTTGGGAACGGTGTGTAAATAAATGAAAACACGACTTTGTCTTCTCAGACCATGTTAAAGTTACAGTTAAAGTAGAACAATAATTATTCAATTATTCTCATCCTTTTGTTCTTCTTCAGCTTCATCATAATCAGCATCTGGTAATATTTCATCTTGCCTCACACGTGCAGTAGTGTCATTGACAATATCAAAATTGTGAAACACTGTGGTGGATTGTTAGGATGTACGGAAGTAGACTCAGCGTATCGTTCTTCTTTGCAACTGATACAGGAATTATTGGTTTCGTATATAATATTGGTTGTTTCACTTCCCTGAAGGTCATCTTCCTTTTCTACGTCTACAATATATCGTGACAGCGGGCACTGACTTACACCACTGTACCACAGTCTACTATATACAATCGCGAAGCTCAATATGTAGTAAAAATGCAAACATGGGTAGTTGCCCACCACTAGGATCGCTACTATCGCCTCATCATCGCAGATCTCTCTCCTAGCAGACGACAAAATATGTTACACTTTCGTTGTGTTATTTTGGAAAAATTAACACCTTCCTTCCATTATTGAAATATTAAATGCATAAAGTTAATTTATTGTTTTAATGAAGTATATTAAATTCCACCATAAACTCGAAGATACCTGCAAGAAATAAGTTAATATAATTTTTGTTTGTGCAGAACGAACTGAAATTTACTATAATAGCTTCACTCATTCAAGATTATAGCGATAATTAACTACGAAACCAATAAATATTAATTTGCGTTTCTCTTTACAACAATAATAATGGAAATATGAATTAATGGAATAACTTACGTGTACCGGTACTTGTAGTGTAGGCTTACGTAGTTAAAGTGGGATGAGGTTAAGCAATAATAATCACACCAGAATTGGAAATAAAACGTGATCAATAAATTTTATTGTAACAGACTTTTTCTACGTCTCTAGTAAAGCAACAAATAAAAATAGCAACAAAATTAACAGCTATAATTAAAAACATATCCTTTGAAGAAAAAAGTACTCCTAAGCAATAATAATCCCACCAGAATTGAAAATAAAACGTGATCAATAAATTTCATTAAAACAAACTTAATTTTTCTACGTCTTTAGTAAAATAACACATAAAAATAACAAAATTAATAGCTACAATTAAAAATATATCCTCTGAAAAAAAAGTATACCTAGCCTTTATTTCTCTGGAAATTTAGCAGCCTATGTGACAGAACTTTAATCGGTATCTAATGTCCTTTCGATTAGACTGAAACATTTCATTGTGAAATTTAAGGATATAATGTATTCTAACAGTCACAAAGAACTTCAAATTAACAGTTTTGTTTCTGCACAGCATTCTTGTGGAAACCCAAGAACCTTTCTGAATCTTTCGGAAATCGGACAAAGGATAACTCTGGCCTCTTTCTCTTACTGTTGCTACAATTTATAGCACTACAAACGTCTCCTCCTTGTCCCATATTATTATTCAAATTATTATATTTTAGCCATTAACATTTTCATTATAACCAATAACAATCATTTCACAAGCATCAATGTGAAATACGCAACGAGCTAGCACTCGATAGAAATACGACACAGTCCACAGTCGACCATGGAGTCTATTGTTTCTAGTTGGTAACCGCTTGGAGCGCTTTATCACGAGATTTGCAAAAAAACACCTCAAGCTTCGCGACTGCATATAGTAGACTGTGACTGTACCTCACAAATCGCTTACAAGCAAACGTTGTCATGGGACAGACCAATTAGACTGAAACATTTCATTGTGAAATTTAAGGATATAATGTATTCTAACAGTCACAAAGAACTTCAAATTAACAGTTTTGTTTCTGCACAGCATTCTTGTGGAAACCCAAGAACCTTTCTGAATCTTTCGGAAATCGGAAAAAGGATAACTCTGACCTCTATTTCTTACTGTTGCTACAATTTATAGCACTACAAACGTCTCCTCCTTGTCCCATATTATTATTCCAATTATTATATTTTAGCCATTAACATTTTCATTATAACCAATAACAATCATTTCACAAGCATCAATGTGAAATACGCAACGAGCTAGCACTCGATAGAAATACGACACAGTCCAAAGTCGACCATGGAGTCTATTGTTTCTAGTTGCTAACCGCTTGGAGCGCTTTATCACGAGATTTGCAAAAAAAACACCTCAAGCTTCGCGACTGCATATAGTAGACTGTGACTGTACCTCACAAATCGCTTACAAGCAAACGTTCTCATGGGACAGACCAAAAAGTTAATATTTTTTCCACTATGTTAATAATGCCAAAACAAGCGCTTGTACAAATTTTGGCCACTCGAGCGTAATTACGACGACCGTAACAAATTATTTTCCCTGAGGCCGTTTACAGAAAGAAAACACAATTTCATTGGAACAATTTATTGGAACAGATACAACTCTTGAGCTATTTTTCAACATATCCCCCACTGGAATTGAGACATTTGAAGAGCACGGAAAAAGGGGGCTCATCGCATTTTTTCCAGATATTGCGATATTGGCACCATATGGTCATTATCATTAGGCCTTTCATTTCAGAAAGGCAAACTAAAAAGAAGGAGCTCTTTGTGAGAAATAAATCACATCTGAAATCTTCCCGTACAGGCGAAGAATAGGTTTACAACACTGATTAAAAAGCTTTTTCTTAAAATTCAGAAAATGTTGATGAGCCCATTTTTCCGTGTACCGTTCATTTTTTCATACTACGGGGTCAACAGAGATGTGCAGACGGTTGTCACACATTGGTTCGATCCCAGGCGGCAGACTTCTACGCAGTGATACAAAAATTGTTCTCACGGTGTGACAAATGTCTCTATTCCTGTGGGGAGTATGTTGAAAAATAGCTCAAAAATTGAGGGGTTTGCCGGAAAAAGGGCGTATACGTCAACATGGCGAATTGAGATACATGCAATCTAAGATTTTAAAACGCACCTGAATAAAATGTTATACACGCACGCAGCCCTGTCCTGCAGGTATGTACAGTACAATCAAAACAAAATTTCGCTACTATAATTATTCACTACATTTTAAACCGTTTTCCCGAAGAAGGGCGTATAGGTCTATCCGCCTTTCTTCCGGCAAAGGTCTCAATTTCTGTATCTGTTCCAAAATAAAAAACAGAGTTAATTTAATTTTTTGTAGGAGTCTGAGAAGAATATCACTTTTGTTGACGTCGTACAAAATGTTGTTCAATATTCTTTTGAGAAGATTAACTCCGTACGTAGATGAAATTATTGGGGATCATCAGTGCGGTTTTCGGCGTAATAGATCGACTATTCATCAGATTTTTTGTATTCGACAGATAATGGAGAAAAAATGGGAGTATAAGGGTACAGTACATCAGTTATTCATAGATTTCAAAAAGGCTTATGACTCGGTTAAGAGGAAAGTATTATATGATATTCTTATTGAATTTGGTATTCCCAAGAAACTAGTTCGATTAATTAAAATGTGTCTCAGTGAAACATACAGCAGAGTCCGTATAGGTCAGTTTCTATCTGATGCTTTTCCAATTCACTGCGGGCTAAAGTAGGGAGATGCACTATCACCTTTACTTTTTAACTTCGCTCTAGAATATGCCATTAGGAAAGTTCAGGATAACAGGCAGGGTTTGGAATTGAACGGGTTACATCAGCTTCTTGTCTATGCGGATGACGTGAATATGTTAGGAGAAAATACACAAACGATTAGGGAAAACACGGAAATTTTACTTGAAGCAAGTAGAGCGATCGGTTTGGAAGTAAATCCCGAAAAGACAAAGTATATGATTATGTCTCGTGACCAGAATATTGTACGAAATGGAAATATAAAAATTGGAGATTTATCCTTCGAAGAGGTGGAAAAATTCAAATATCTTGGAGCAACAGTAACAAATATAAATGACACTCGGGAGGAAATTAAACGCAGAATAAATATGGGAAATGCGTGTTATTATTCGGCTGAGAAGCTCTCATCATCCAGTCTGCTGTCAAAAAATCTGAAAGTTAGAATTTATAAAACAGTTATATTACCGGTTCTTCTGTATGGTTGTGAAACTTGGACTCTCACTCTGAGAGAGGGACATAGGTTCAAGGTGTTTGAGAATAAGGTGCTAAGGAAAATATTTGGGGCTAAGCGGGATGAAGTTACAGGAGAATGGAGAAAGTTACACAACACAGAAGTGCACGCATTGTATTCTTCACCTGACATAATTAGGAACATTAAATCCAGACGTTTGAGATGGGCAGGGCATGTAGCACGTATGGGCGAATCCAGAAATGCATATAGAGTGTTAGTTGGGAGACCGGAGGGAAAAAGAGCTTTGGGGAGGCCGAGACGTAGATGGGAGAATAATATTAAAATGGATTTGAGGGAGGTGGGATATGATGATAGAGACTGGATTAATCTTGCACAGGATAGGGACCGCTGGCGGGCTTATGTGAGGGCGGCAATGAACCTTCGGGTTCCTTAAAAGGCATTTGTAAGTAAGTAAGTAAGTCTGAAATCACTCTATGAAAAACAAACTTAATGAAGTAATGTAAGTTAATCTTTTCTACTCGTACATATTCTGAGAGATCAGACAAATGTTACTCATTCATTATTCTTGTTTCTTGTAACATCAGGTGCTGTGCTTGTAATTAGGAATAATTTAAGTTCGCTGAGAGATATAAATTTTACATCTTTCTTTTTACTAATTTGAATTCATTGATTTAAAGATTTAATTGCTGTATAACATAACAGATAAAAACAGTCTGCCAAAACAATACAAGAATATTGAAGTAGGTTTGTAAATCTCAATCCTTGTGTTTTTCAATCTTCGGAGTGTAGGAATAGAAAAGAAAGCTGCGAAACGTGAAAGCTTTTCCCCTACTTAGTTTTGAAGTGGACTGACCCTCCCATCTGCAGTCTCTTTTCACGACAAAAAACCTGACAAGTTACACAAAGCCACTGCGGAGAGAATGAAGCAAAAAGTACGAGTTCAAACTTCCATTTTCTATTCATTATTCGCTACGTCATCCAAATAAAGGGATTTCATGAAAATTTCCATTTTTCCAGGGTTGGCTTAAAGGAGGATTTTTTTTTGCCTTTGTTCACATTCGAGCTCCGTGAACTTGTTACGTATGTTCAGTCTTCGGTTATCAATACATCAAAATATCCGTCGTTAATATTCTAACGTCTATCAGAGGGCTCATACATGAAACTCATATTTTACAAGCCAACGTTCTTTTATCGTCTCTCAGTAATAGTGTGTACAAAATGTTGGAATGGAATTTCTTTTTCAGATGAATCGCATTCGCTAGTTAACTGCTACAGCCATAATAAATTATTTTGGAGCAAATGTCGCTGTAAACTTTTTCCTTGTTCAATAATGAATAATAAATTCCAGAATTCTAATGCCACAAAGTGAACTATAATCCTGGTCAGATAAATCACATGTAAAACGGTATTGCTTCTGCGAATTTGATTTTTTAAATTTTATTGGGTTATTTTACGACGCTGTATCAACATCTCAGGTTATTTAGCGTCTTAGTGAAATGAAGATGATAATGCCATGAAATGAATCCGGGATCCAGTTACCCAGCAACTCCTATTGGGTTGAGGGAAAACCCCGGAAAAAACCTCAACTTGCCCCGACCGGGATTCGAACCCGGGCCACCTGGTTTCGCGGCCAGATACGCTAACCGTTACTCCACAGGTGTGGACTGCGAATTTCAGAAATTATTGGTTTTTATGCTCGACCATGCCGAAATGTAGTAATTATACACCTGGTAGCAGCCCTTTAATGGACCTCATTAAAGTAAAGTACACCTATTCATTAAAGTTCAGGTTTTCCGCCACTCAGAAAGCAATATGAAAGCGCAAGTATCGATTGTTCTCGGATATGTAATCGAAAGACAACTAGCGAAACGTCACGGAGGCTGGAAATCCAATATTGTAGCAGAAGGTTATATTCTGTTACTATAATAATTAGCGTCAATTGTAAATAATATTTAAATAAATTCAATTTGTCATCTCGTTTTTCAATGTCTAAATCCATTTCCAGGTTATATCAAGATTAATGTTCATTTTACTCTCTACATTATATCAAGGTCAATGATATTTGTCCTCGGAAAAAATCAATACTTTCGCGTCTGCGAACATCTCACAACTTACGAGATTGCACAAGGTCACTTCCGTTCCTCACTCAGATAAGAATAATATGAATACTTATGAATAATTTCAAGTTAGAAATATGGTCGAGCATAAAAAGTCGTATGAAACTTGCCTATAGTTGTAATTAAGACGCTCGTATGAAATTTATGAAACTCGCTTGCGCTCGTTTCATAAACATACTCGCGTCTTAATTACTACCATTATAGGTTCGTTGCATAATGTAGCCTACTATTCTATAAGTTTGGACAGATATTCCCGGCAATGTTTCAATATTTATGTACTTTTTACTTAATTAATAAACATGAACTTATTGCAATAAATCTGCATTTTTGTGTACTAAAATATGGGAGGAATGGTAGTGGGGGAAGAAGAAAAAAGTGCATAAGATTTGCTGATGATATGGCGTTGTTAGCAGATGAGATGATAACTAATCGATATGCTACTAAAGCTGAACGACAGCTGTGAGCAGTATGGAATGAAGATAAGTGCCAACAAGACGAATACCATGGTTATAGAAACAAAAGTAAAGAAGGTAAGCTTACGAAGCAGTAGAGGAAATGGACAGTTTCAAATATTTTGAGTGTACAATAAGCAGTAACATGAGCTGCTGCCAATAAGTCAAAAGGAGAATAGCAATGGCAAAGGTAACTTTCAATAGAAAAAGGAGCATCTTCTGCGGACCTCTGGAGAAAGAATCAAGAAAGAGACTAGTGAAGTGTTTTGTGTGAAATGTAGCATTGTATAGGGCGAAAACATGGACATTTCGACGAAGTGAAGAGAAGAGAATAGAAGCATTTGAAATGAGGATATCGAGAAGAATGGAACGTGTGAAGTGGACAGACGGAATAAGAAACGAAGGTATGTTGGCAAGAGTGGGTGAAGAGAGAATGATACTGAAACTGATGAAAAAGAGGAAAAGGAATTGTTTGGTTCACTGGCTGAGAAGAAACTGTCTACTCAAGGATGCACTGGAAGGAATGGTGAACGGGAGAAGAGTTTGGGGTAGAAGAAGATATCAGATGATAGACGACATTAAGATATATGGATCATATGAGGAAACGAAAAGGAAGGCAGAAAATAGAAAAGATTGGAGAAAGCTGGGTTTGCAGTGAAAGACCTGCCCTTGAGCAGAACACTAAATGAATGAATATGCACTATAAAATTTTGACTTTTATTTAAAAATAACTTGAAATGCATTTGTGCAACGGTAGGATATGATTTCCAACTAAGGAATAAAATATGCAAATATGCTTAAAACCGTCCCTTAGTTATCACGGAAACAGGGCGCCATTCTTTAGCACCGGCACTTCGTGAATTTTACTCATAGAAAGTTTCTCTGGCAGGCGATCTTTATCTGGTAAGCCTTTGTGCCACCGTATGCCAATTGTTAATGGAAGGTAATGGAAGGAATAGAATTGTAAGGTCAAATAGAAAGTACCAGTGAAAATAAATTGATGACGTTATCCAACGGAAGAACCTCTCACGTTCTCTTCATTCTGACCACAATTGAATAAAGTTAATCCTATTAAGGCCGGAAATCAAAAGCCTACGGGCGGTATGACAAGCCAGCTCTCCAGAACTCTACCATTGGAGGGACTTCTCAAGGTGTTAAGTCAGTAAGGGATTGTAGTTTACAATAATTATTGCACATCTCTATATATCTGTGTGAGTCGTGTTCTATTCACAATGCATTTTAGTAGTGGGAGTGTGAATTATTTGAGTATTTTTAACACTTAATCTCTAGGTAGGCCTACTGATTTCCTTTTCGAAGTGCATACATATACGCCTTATACAAAATTAAATAAGCTTTGTGAAATTGACTAAAAACATGTCCTCTTATTTATACTTTTCTTTGTTTGTTTCTTTCTTTCTTTGTTTTTTACTTTCCTTCTTTCCTTCATACATTAGACCAGCCGTGACGAAAATGTGACTCGCGAGCACATTGTGGCTCGCAATGATAGCTACCTCCCCCAACCCCCACCCTCTCACTCACTGGAGTCAAACTCCGTTCCATTTGTATTTGTCTCTGACCTATGAGTGGCGTATCGTCGCAATGTCTCTCTCGAAACCATGTACCTCTACAAAAACGAAAGTTTCAAGTAGGACGGGAGGACGAATTTTTTTGCTGCCAATATGATGAGAACAGGCTATATTAAATATTAAATGTATGATTTGTTCACAAGTATTACGAGGAAAACTGTTGTATCGGCCTCATCTCGTCAAACACCGTCTCGCCATCACCAATACAATCGACGCGAAATAACCTACTAGTTGATACAGTGTCGTTAAATAACTAACTAAAAAAATAACTATAATCATTGCAACATGTGAAATTCAGTTGCATTCAGTTCGCATGCGCGTACTTTTTATACCGTGAAGCATCACTTACACAATGAGTATATTTTGACTTCTATTCTCAGTGCACTATTAACGTACATAATTTCCATTTCAGTGTGTTAATATTGCTTCCATGTGCGTCATACGGAGTAGACTGTATCGTAACAGAGATGAGGCAGGAAATGGTGTCATAGCGTCCCAATAGCAGCAGCAGCAGGGCCTTGACAGGTGACCTTACCTGTCACGTCAGCAGTTGCCGACTGAACAGTAGATCTCTCATCCTGTGCCAACGTCAACCATTCGTAAAGTGGTATTAATATCAGATACAGTTGCTCTCCAAATGAACTCTATAGTTATGGGCATTGTTTATGGCAGACACGCATACATGATTATTTTATTTGTCTCAAACAAAATCAGTTTCAGACCATTTGTAGCTATATTGGGAAACTGATATAATAATAATAATAATAATAATAATAATAATAATAATAATAATAATAATAATAATAATAATAATAATGACTTACGTAACCTGGCAGAGTTAAGGTCATACGGCTTTTCTCTAACAATCGACCAGGAGTAAAACAGCGAAAACACACAAAACACAAAAACACAACACAAAAACACTACAAATTTACAAAGTACACTACAATTTTACACACAAAACTGAATAAGATAATAATAATAAAATGTAAACAACAAGTAAGTAGAAATCAGACATAATACAGGGACAACATTTTATTTTTACTTCAATTTTTATTGTACCTGAGTTTTTGAATGTACTCCACTCCCACCCCTTTTACTAATGAAGTTCCAACTGTCCTCCAGACAGAATCAAGGCCGCATATACTGTAGTAAGCAGCACTGAGTTAGTGAGTATAGTACGTTCCAGAAATATGTTCGCGTTTTCCAGTGACGAAAGAGCTTTCAATATTGAATCATATTTTCGAACAAGTACAGTCCGTTTGCTTACGTCGCATCCCAATTTCCCCCACCTGCTTCTGCTCGCCCCTCTGTAAAAGCTCTGTCTTAGCTCTTTTCTGAATACAGTAATTTCTGTTAGGAATTGGACGTTTACGTAATATTATACAACTGTTTAAAATAACTTAAATAAAAGGGCCTCGTTAAGTAATTAACTGTCACGTGATTTCCCCCCTTTCTACGATCCTGCGGCACAACCAATTGGATGGACAGTAGATAGCATGTCTGAGTAATTTTATCTGCGCGGGTCAGGCAGAAGTGAAGATTGAATTTACAGTACGTAAGGTACTCTTTTATAGAGTAGGTACAGAATTATTTCAACATGAGTTACTAGTACGAAGGATGAAACTGGCAATTGGAATTAGATGCAATATTCTATAGTGCGATATTATGCACAAAATAACTGAAGCTTGTATCGAAATGAACGGCCACCATTTTCAAATGTGTGTTTAAATATGTATATTATGATTATTTTTCAATTTAACTTCATTCTCTATATCGTACGCTAATGTGCTGTAGACAGTATAATATACACTGCATAATGAATACTTTCGCATGGATAATTCAGTTCGTGAGTAAAAACACTTATTGTTAATACAGTACTGCATTTTGATTAAACAAAAACCTAATGAAAATTATCGAACTCAAAATCGCGATATTTCCTAGTTTACGTAAATGTATGAAGTACGTTTCTTACCTCCTATACCTAGTAAAGTGGTTTGTTTGTGTTTTACGCCAGTATCATCGATCTCTAGTCGTGGAAGGTGGTAGCAAACGGTGTTTCCGGTTGTCTAAAGGTATAGCGAGGTTAATATTAAAAATGTTAGTAAAAATAAAATGATTTCCCTGTATATAACATACAGAAAGAAAGGAAAAAAGTATAATAAAATGTGAACAGCAGGTCAAAATAAATGAGACATACAAAGTATAAAAGAGACAATTATTGATAATAATAATAATAATAATAATAATAATAATAATAATAATAATAATAATAATAATAATAATAAAATAATGATAAAAATGGCAATAGTACTAGTAATAAAATAGTGCAGTACAAAGCATACAATGAATACAATATTTTTAAGTACACACAATAAGGAAAATTATGATTATATATAGCTCAACTTATCACATTATAGATATACCATTATCGCAAAATGTGAAAACAAAAAGATAAGATAAGTTAAATATCACTAGGACATAAAAAAATGTGAATACGTGGAAACATGCAATACAACACTTGTCATAATAGTAAGTTAGTTTGGCAACTCGTCATAAGATAATTTTCTAACTTGGATTTGAAAGATTTCAATGTTCGGCAGCCCTTGACTTCAGGCGGCAGTGTTTTCCAGTGAAGAGAGGTAGCAACAGTGAAAGATGATGAATACAGGGATGAGATGAGGAATACTAGGACTACTTCTAGTATTACACTACTACCGTAGTACTATACCATCACTACTAATACTAAATCTATACTAATAATAAATCTGTAGCCGAAATTTTTCTGGTAATTTTCGATTTTCCAAAAATAATTGGTCCTAACATATATAATTAACCACCCTGAAACCGAAAATCGCTTTTTTGAAATTTTTGTTTGTATGTCTGTCTGTCTATTTGTCTGGATGTTTGTTACCTTTTCACGCGATAATGGCTGAACCGATTTATATGAAAAATGGGATATAAATTAAGTTCGTTGTAACGTAGATTTTAGGTTATATGGCATTCAAAATACATTATTTAAAAAGGGGGTTATAAGGGGGCCTGAATTAAATAAATCGAAATATCTAGCTTATTATTGACTTTTGTGAAAAATGTTACAAAACAAAAGTTTCTTTAAACTGATTTCCGATAAGTTTTATTCTATGCTAAATTTTGATAGGACTGATATTTAATGAGATAAATGAGTTTTAAAATTAAAATAACTGCCAATCTAAGGCGGTGTAATGAAATAAAAAACAAATGACTTCGTCTATAAGGGGCCTTGGACAACAACAATCGAAAGCTATGAAACACATCCTACAGAGAACGTTTCTGTGTTTGTATGAAGTAATATCGGAAGCTAAATTAACCGATTTGTATAATTAATTATTATTTCACCATTGGAAAGTGCAGTTTCTCTGGATGGACATAATGCTATAATGTTATTACAGTAACTTCTGAGTGAATCGAGAAAAGGCAAGATTAAAATAGCTTCTTATGCACAGAAAACTTGATAAGCTATTCCGTATATTCGTTTTCTGAATTTCTTAAAATAATGTTTGTGTGCACATTAAATCTAAATGATGTCAATGTTCATTAAACTATGGTTGCATGTAATAAAAATTAGGAAACATGTTAAAGGAATTGTCATTGCACCAAATGAGTGTCTCTGGACCAAAATGACCGCATTTTAATTATTTAAATACAATTTAAATTAAGTAACATAATAAACCATTTACCCTTCTATCAAACACGAATGTTCCCTGGATCAAATGTCCTATTTTAATTTTGTAATTACTTTATATTTATTTCTAACGGGTGCAGCGGAGCGCACGGGTACGGCTAGTATTTTTAATAAATTAAACGAGCTATTTTGAAATAATTCATATTTTCTCTTCATATAATAATAATAATAATAATAATAATAATAATAATAGGCTATTTATTTATTTGTTTATTTATTTATTTATTTATCTATTTGTCTATTTATTTAGTTATTTTTTTATTTACTTCGTTCGTTCGTTCGCCCGTCTGTCCGTCCATCCGTCCATCCATCCATCCATCCATCCATCCACCTATTTATTTATTTACTTATTTAATGGTATATCTCTAATGTGATAAGTTGAGCTATATATAAACATAATTTTCCTTACTGTGTATTAAAAATATTGTATTCATTGTATGCTTTGTACTGCACTATTGTATTACTACTATTAGTATTATTATTACTTATTAGGCCTGTTATTATTATTTTATTTATTATTATTATTATCGTTATTATTATCATTACTTTTCTTATTTATTATTATTATTATTATTATTATTATTATTATTATTATCAATATTTGTCTTATTTTTTATACTTTGTAGGCCTCATTTATTTTTGACCTGCTGTTCACATTTTATTATGCTTTTTCCTTTCTTTCTGTATGTTATATATTATGTCTGATTTCTTCTTACTTGTTGTTTACATTTTATTATTATTATCTTATTCAGTTTTGTGTGTACTTTGTAAATTTGTAGTGTTTCTATAACGCAGTTTTTACTCCTGGTTGAGTGTTAGAGAAGGCCGTATGGCCTTAACTCTGCCAGGTTAAATAAATCATTATTATTATTATTATTATTATTATTATTATTATTTATTTATTTATTTATTTATTTATTTATTTACTTACTTTATTGTTTCTCTTTACTAAAAGAATCATCCACGAGAACAAATGAAATTACTTGCGATCCACTCTGTAATCCATAATGTACCGTACTTTTGTTACCGGTACTTACATTTTGTGGAAAGTTTTAGAATCTCCTGAAAAAATACATAATCAATAAGCTATATTAATTATTATAAAATTGATTCTTAGAACTTGGACGAAATTAAAAAAAAATGCTTTCGAGATAAAAGAGCAGTGTTTAAATCTTTGATAAAATGTGTACGACATTTCAGCACCATCCTTAAGACTGAACCTCAAACATCTGTCATTATAAGCATGGCCCTGCATACGGTGACAAAAGGAGAACTCCTGCATCTTGCCTTTAAGTAACCAGCTTGTGTTCCTCGAAAACGTATTCATGACAGATTAATGAAGTCATCATTCTGGCCTAGTCGCTCATGTTAAGCCACTGGATTAGACTCCTCCGAGCTTCCCTGTTAATTAACCTTGCGATGATATAATAAGAATAGATCGTCCTGTGAAATAGAGGTCTGCTATAGGATATAGCAGCTTTTCAGTGGCTTCTGCAATGTGTTACGAAATCGTGTATCATTAACCAGCAACATATTTTGTGCAGAATAACGTAAGGGAATTTGATAGATGTTTGCATGCTTAGATTCCATGTAAAAATTCCGGTAGAAAAAAAGTATAAAATAATGTCCGTCATCACGACATACATGCTCAGCAGAGGCAGAAAATAGAATACCCCTTCTGTCTGCATCCCTGCACTACACAAAGCTTTCTTCATCATTACACAGTCCCGAACAATATCGGTACTGAATCCCATTATAGGCTGAGTGGACCACATCGTCGGCCTGAGAGCTATGACGATATGAATATTTTTGCTCTCAGTTGGGTCTGAATTCGGACACTTCACCTTTGTCCTCGTTCTACAAATATCAGCCACTGCTCCAATTTGCTCGAAATCCGTTTCTAAAGTACCATAGCAATTTATCTGTAGTAATGTCACGAGAGGTCTGAGATTTATCTCGGAAATCTCAGACCTGGAGTGGCTTTTATTAGGACTATTTCGTGAATAAAATAAAAATGTAAATAATATATCCCTACAATTCGATCACAGAATGTTAATAATTGTTTATTAACGAATACTTAACCTATTCAGACATTGTGAAGTTGAAATACTCGTAGATGAACATCGATTACTGCAATAAAGAAATTCGACGTTATTATTCAATAATGCCAATTGCGAAAAGCGAAATACAGGTTTAACAATGTTAATTACATGTACTGCACTTTTCTCTTATTATTATAACATAAATACATTTTCATTCTCTGCTGAAATCATAATTTAATTTAACAGTAACAGTGGGGACAGCTGTATACCAATGCTTATGTATTCACAGCGAGACATGTTGCTACACAGTGAAGCCATCTCTGTATAGATAGGCCTAATTAAAACACGAAATTTATTACGCCATACGGAAGGCAGTTTGATGAAAAGACCTTATTATTACTATGCAAGGTCATTGGGTTTGATATGCGATAATGTTACATAAATTTGAACATCTCACTTTCTATTAAAAGTTTCATTTCATTCACAAGATACAATTTTATAGGTTACTTATAGGTTATGTTACCTGTGGGAGCAGGACCAATGTCAGCTGTGTCTTATTTCGACCGTTACAATCAGTGCTACACGAAAGCATTTTTTATAGCTCGACAAACGCATTCTCGCTGTAGTGTGTAACGGAACTAAAGCTGCATCTACACAGTTCAATATTCCAATCGCGTATGCGTGCAATCTGGGAAGAATATTGAAACAATCAAGCTTAAGAGGTACGTTCAATTAAGATGCATGAAGATTTTGTGTCTACATGGTGCGCCGTTTTGAACGTCGTCTTCACTGCGTAAATATATTAATTAATATTAAATATCAATGTTGCATTCATTTCTTTAAAGTTGAAAGAAAAGTTTAACCGTGTAGTTGCATCTTAATGTATTCCTGATCATCAATTTACGGGGAAACAGTTGGCGACAACGACTAAACAAAAGAACGACCATGCGATAAATTGCTAGTGATAAATCGAGCTGCAGAAATTATCGCGATGTATGACTGTGATAAGTTGGAATTCAAAATTTCATTACACTTGATTGGTCGAAAATGGAATGACGTCATATAAACGAAATAGTCTAGAGTAGCCTTACTGGAAGTTTTGATTTATCTAGAGAAAATCAAAACTCGAGTGGGATTTAATTTACTATTACACGAAGACGAAATTATATAAAGGTTAGAGTCAATCAATTATGAGAAAATTGCTGGATAACTATCGGTGCTGGATCCCGGATTCATTTCACCGGCATTATCACCTTCACTTCATTAAGACACTAAATAATCAGAGATGTTAATAGAGCGTCGTAAAATAACCCACTATAAAGATTAGAAGGAATAAAGTACTCTAATACAATAAAATATTAATTGACTTACTAAAATAATTAACTGTCTTGAAAATATGTTATTGTACCATTTAATCTCTACAAATATTCCGCTAGATGGCAGTAGTGTGTTTGATCAGCCTTTCTCTTGTTACCATTGTGCCAACTATACAATCTTCTTTGAACTCTATGGACGTTTACTAATCAAGATCTCTGATATGTGACTATCCATAATCTCATACAGCAGAAGTTAGGCCTATGCCTAACATAGCCTAAACAAGATAATTTTTTATGAGAATTTAATTTAATTTAATTTATTTAATACTTTACACTTGAGCTACATTAGGGATTGCAGCCCGAAAGAGCAGAATCTCGTGCTATGGCGCAGTTCAGATCAGTTATACAAAATATATCACAGAATTAAGAGAGTTAATTATATAGGTGTACCTCAGGGGACGATTTTAGGTCCTGTTTTGTTTTTAATATATATCAACGATTTACTTAAAATTGACATTGAGAAATATTCTGGTACTCTGTATTCTTATGCTGATGATACTGTGGTTACATTTAGCGGTTCGAGTTGGAATGAAACTTATCAAAATTCTAACAGTGGTATTAATATTATTAAAGAATGGCTGGATGCTCACTTACTTTCTTTGAACGTTTCTAAAACAAAATTAATACCATTTTCATTAACATCACATGGCCTTGAGCAACTATAAATAAATAATAATATAAGTATAACTATACATGATTGTAACTTACCTAATTGCTCATGTAACGCTTTGAGTATATCCTCACAAGTTAAATATTTAGGCATTATTATTGACCAACATTTAAAATGGGACAAGCATATCTCCTTTCTGTGTAACAGATTGCGTAAAACAATCCACAAATTTTCCATTCTACGCTCTTATTTACCTGTTTATGTTCTGCGTACTGTGTACTTAGCTCTGTTTCAATCAATAATTCAGTATGGTATTTTAGGTTGGGGAGGAATGGCAAAATCGACTCTCCGTCCTTTAAATCTGCTCCAAAAAAGAATTATCAAAATTTGTCTATATAAACCTTTTGATTACCCAACAAAATTAATTTTTCAGGAATTTGGCGTATCAAATCTAGAACAAATTTATAAACAAAAATTGCTGATTTACTTCCATAAAAACCACAATAAATTTAAATTTGATCCTCATGAATACCAGACGAGACAAAACTACAGTTTCTTTCTAAATACTCCCAAATGCCACACAACTGCTGGATTAAAACACAGCAGAAATTTTGGACCCAAAATATATAATACATTAATTAGAGCTTACCCTGAGCTAAGTACACTTAACACACATAGATTTAAGAAACAAATCAGATTAATTATTTAATTGTTTAAGCTAATTGAGTTAAAAATTGTTACTCTAATATTCATGTACTTCTGTATTTTCTATTTGTATATAGACCCTGTTATTACATGCTGTATGTATTTTACCATTTATTAATGTGATTGTGCTCAATGAACTCTCGTAATTTTGTGATATATTTTGTATAACTGATCTGAACTGCGCCCGAGCACGAGCTTCTGCTCTTTCGGGCTGCAATGCCTAATGTAGCTCAAGTGTATAGAATTAATAAATATTATTATTATTATTATTATTATTATTATTATTATTATTATTATTAATTGAGAACAATAACATTAATAAATGGTAAAATACTTACAGCATGTAATAATAGGGTCTATATACAAATAGAAAATACAGAAGTACATGAATATTAGAGTATAAATTAGCTTAAACAATTAAATAATTAATCTGATTTGTTTCTTAAATCTACGTGTGTTAAGTGCACTTAGCTCAGGGTAAGCTCTAATTAATGCATTATATATTTTGGGTCCAAAATTTCTGCTGTGTTTTAATCCAGCAGTTGTGTGGCATTTGGGAGTATTTAGAAAGAAACTGTAGTTTTGTCTCGTCTGGTATTCATGAGGATCAAATTTAAATTTATTGTGGTTTTTATGGAAGTAAATCAGCAATGTTTGTTTATAAATTTGTTCTAGATTTGATACACCAAATTCCTGAAAAATTAATTTTGTTGGGTAATCAAAAGGTTTATATAGACAAATTTTGATAATTTTTTTTGGAGCAAATTTAAAGGATGGAGAGCTGAGTACACAGTATGCAGAACATAAACAGGTAAACAAGAGCGTAGGATAGAACATTGTGGATTGTTTTACGCAATCTGTTACACAGGAAGAGATATGCTTGTCCCATTTTAAATGTTGGTCAATAATAATGCCTAAATATTTAATATATAAATGATAGAAAAGTTTTAATTAAGGATGATGAAATAAACATGAATCATTTTAAAAGATACAATTATTGAAAGTACAATGTTGGCAAACAAACAAATGCTACGGAGGTGATAAAAACAAATGCTAGGGAGGTGATAAAAATTGTAGGATAAGCAGCCATCATTGGTTGAAACACGTCGTTCCGTACCGTTTTATTGGTCAAAAGTAGTATGACGTAGTAAAAGTGTAATAGTGAATGAAAAATTCCAGACCTGACCGGGACTCGAAACCGGGCCGCCTGCATGACAGGCTGTAGTCAGACCACTCAGTCACCGCAGGATGGCAAGGAAGAAGGCCTTAATAAAACTACTGCAAAAAGAAAACGCATTGCAACCTAATCATAGATAGGATATCATATTGGTTATTTATAGTACTGGACAATTTATTGTACAGGGACATCATTTTATTTTTACTTCAACTTTTATTGTACCTGAGTTTTTGAATGTACTTCACTCCCACCCCTCCCACTATCGCAGATCTTTTTGGCCCCTGAAATTCACTTCCATTCATTGGCTACTAGACAGGACAACAACCAAGTTGTCAGTATTGTACAAATATATTTGGAATTGAAAGTGGGTAGGCCTACTCCAAACTACATTATTTTTAACATAAAAAAATTAATCGGCCACCGGCAGCTTTGAACAATAATAGTACTATGACTTTACAAGAACTGACATTCTTCAAAAGCATGTAATACTGAGCTTGTAAAATGTACATGTGGCAACACAGACCACGTGGGTGGGTGCAGTGTTCTCGCTTTCCTAACAGATTATTTCTCATTCCCATTTCCGTAAAACGGTTCCGGTTACGTGTTAGTAGCTGGTCTCTTCCAACACGTGTGATGCTGTAGTGTGCGCGAAAAATGCTGCGAGATCGTGAATTTCCTTGTAATTGTTAATTTGTGCAATTATTCAACAACGAATGTAAGTGAAAACATATTATATTTTGGACAATTTAGGAAACTTAGTTTACAAAGACAGATTATTGCTATACAAAAGGGAAGGCCAACCCGAACACTATCTGGTCTTACATACATGTATGCATGTTGGCTAATTGGTAGCTTGTTTCTCTCAAGAAGGTGTCATTTTGCGCTGTTAACTTCTTTCCTTCTCTTAAGAAATATGCAGGAGCCGCCACTGAACCATGTTAATATTAAAAATGTTACTAAAAATAAAATGATGTCCCTGTATATGCGTATTTTAGGTGGTTGTGTTCCTGTAGGGTATAAATTGACGGAAACGTGAATAAAAATAGTGAGGAATGGCTACTTTTGGGTGCATGAGTGTCGAGATCCCGAAATATAACTACATGAAGAGTAATCAGCGGACACATGTTTCTGAGAACCCTGTGGCCCCCCTCTGTGGTCTGTGATTCGCGCCGGCCCAGATGTGCGGAGTGCGGCCATGTTAATTGCTGTAATTTCCTCCGGGACCCCGACTGACAGATGGCTCCAGTGCCGTATTTTTCATTCTGGAAAATTTAAATCCTGTTTTACATTAAGTCTCGTGGAAGATTGAAAATACACCAATCGCTTTTCACGGCCCGACGCTTCATGCGGATTTGTATTTGAAGCATGGCTTCACCCACCGATAACTAGCTTCTGGATTTGCTGCAGTTAATCTAAACGTACTTTAAATGAACCCTGTAGTCACTGGTTGTGTCTCGCTTATTAATTCACAAATCTGTGATTTAGCAGGTGTGGAAATTAATTCATTGTAAACGTTTATAGTAAATTTGTTGATAAATTAAAAGAATAGCCTAGTAATATGCGTTACAAGAGCGGTATGTTGAAGTTTTCATGTTCGGGGAAAAGTTTGAAAAAGCGAAACGTAGTTGAGCTTTTTTAATTTCAGAGAATTGAAAGAAAACATACCGCTCGTGTATCGTACATTATTTTGTGTGAAGATCGTTTATTACATACCTGAAAGAGGAATTTCTAAATAGTTGCAATGAAATCTCCATCTTGGTTTCTGTTCAATGACGACAAATTTGCAAAACAAAAATATCTATCTTCAACATTGTTGCTTTAAAATGTTTTCTGTGTTTACTATACTCCAGCAGGCCGTGATATACGTCTAACTTATTTTTCCCGCAGTCTATAATGAGTCTGGAATCTTGTTGATTTTTTCACGGCTTCCTTAATGTTACTTGCATCACGAATGCAGTAACTTTAGTGGAGTTGCAGAGTTTACTTAATTTTTGCAAATATTTAAAAACAATAATTAACAGTGCAATTTAGTTGAAATTGCAGTGGTAAGTTTCCAATTTATAATTATTACTATATTGAACGTCTCTAAATATAATATGTAAACAGCCTAGTAATATGCGTTACAAGAGCGGTATGTTGAAGTTTTCATGTTCGGGGAAAAGTTTGAAAAAGCGAAACGTAGTTGAGCTTTTTTAATTTCAGAGAATTGAAAGAAAACATACCGCTCGTGTATCGTACATTATTTTGTGTGAAGATCGTTTATTACATACCTGAAAGAGGAATTTCTAATTAGTTGCAATGAAATCTCCATCTTGGTTTCTGTTCAATGACGACAAATTTGCAAAACAAAAATATCTATCTTCAACATTGTTGCTTTAAAATGTTTTCTGTGTTTACTATACTCCAGCAGGCCGTGATATACGTCTAACTTATTTTTCCCGCAGTCTATAATGAGTCTGGAATCTTGTTGATTTTTTCACGGCTTCCTTAATGTTACTTGCATCACGAATGCAGTAACTTTAGTGGAGTTGCAGAGTTTACTTAATTTTTGCAAATATTTAAAAACAATAATTAACAGTACAATTTAGTTGAAATTGCAGTGGTAAGTTTCCAATTTATAATTATTACTATATTGAACGTCTCTAAATATAATATGTAAAAAGCCTAAAGCAGTAAAATCAATATGTCAATTAAGCAGTAAGAAGAGGGAAATTGTTATGTGTATTAGGTTGGGAATACTGAATGTGGAATTTTAGACTTACCGCGGATTGGTTTTGTGCGGAAACCAAGCAAATACGGACGATCTCGCACAAAACAATTTTTATTGCAGATGTAATAGGTAGGCTATATTAAAAAAGAAAGACTTCTGTAATAATCATGTGAAATATTGCCTATTAGAAATATCTCTATACAGCATTCGGAGTTTAGAAAACATCGTTAGGTATACACGATGAATCGTAAGTAATGTAAACAATTTAAGTGGGTTATTCTTTGAGGTATTTCAAAATATATAATTTAATACAATTTTGCTCGTTTTTCCTTCCTTTTAGAGATAAAAATTGTTTATATGAAACATTTTATAGCGTGCTTTGGGCAATCCATTGATTGAATTTCCAATATGCTGAGTCAATTTAAGAGAGCAGAACATTGTGATAATAAATGATCGAAAAAATTTAGTTTTGTACCTTAGATAAGCAGAACTTGATCTGAACAAATGTAACTTTTAGTACGGCAAGGGAATTTTAAAGTGTTAGGTTTCTTCGGATCAAATTTATACACATTTCAAGGATAAAACTAAAATTCTTTCAACCATTTATTATCATAATACACTTCTCTCTTAAATTGACTGAACATATTCGGAATTAAATCAATGACTTTTCCAAAACACGCTATAAAATGTTTCTTATAAAACAATTTTTATCTCTGAAATGAATAAAAAACAATAAAAATTGTATTAACCTATATTGTTTGAAATAGCTCAAAAAATAACATGAAATTAATGACATTACTTACGGTTCACTATGTATGGGCGTCTTCTTAACAGACATTCCCCGTTTTGTAATATGCATTATATGAGTTATTTACGTATTTTATTTTATAACGCATATAAAATCATACAAATAAATATAGGCTATTCAATTTATTCCGTTACTGGAAATACAAATAAACTAGTATAGAGAAGAGTTGGATAAAACAGGGTAAACTAATTTATTTATTTTAGTTATTTATTATTTATTTATTTATTTAATCAATTATTCACTTATTTACTTATTTATTTATTTGTGTATTTTTTATTTACTTATTTATTTATTTAGTTTGTTAGTTTGTTTTGTTTTATATATTATTTCAATGTACCGAAGTACATATGATGTTTCCATGCAGATATTCTGCGTCATCATACGATGAAAGAGTAATGGAACGGAGAAAAATTCTCTCCGGCGCCGGGATTTGAACCCGGGTTTTCAGCTCTCCGTTCCAATACTCTTTCATCGTATGAAGACGCATAATATCTGCATGGAAATATCATATGTACTTCGGTACATTGAAATAATATATGATATGCGTATATCACTTCGTGATTTAAGACGGCGCTTATTCCGTCGGATCCCGGCCAACTAGTCACTCATAACGAGTGCACCTCAGCACATGTGTGGACTTCGGTCCTATGTTCATAGACATCTATGACGTAGTGCAGAGGGCGGCCACTAGAGGGAACCCAAAAGTTGGAACTCAATCAGAGACGATTCTGTCCGACGTCGAGGTTGTATCCGGTGTGGCTTAGTGGATAAAGCATCAGCACGTAGAGCTGAAAACCCGGGTTCAAATCCCGGCGCCGGAGAGAACTTTTCTCCGTTCCATTACTCTTTCATCGTTGTTTTGTTTTGTTTTGTTTGTTTGAACTTACAGTATGAACATATAAGAAACAAAAGACATTGTACTCGTATTAAAATAACATGACACAAGAAGTGCATAAAATTAAAATTGAATATTTATAACATCACAATAAAATTCATTAAAATTACAATAGGATCTACTTACCAACCACTCAAATACCCTTTTTTTCTTAAACAAGTTCCTGTTAAAAACCAAAAGTAAAATTAGGAATAATTTCAACCAGAGGTCCCGGGATCGATACCCGGCCCCGGAACAATTTTTCCCTTGAAATTATTCAAATCTGCTTTACAGGGAGCTTCACCTGAAAGACTAGATTTGCATAATATATACGTCACTGTGCACGTTAACAGAAAACCACAATTCTAAGTCACACAGAGATTGTGTGCACTCGATGTGGGTCTCCGGCGTTTCGTCAGCCCACGCGAGTTGTGTGGATATAAAGGGAAAAGTTGAGACGGTGTCGGGTGGAGTTCCCGGGTAGCTCAGTGGCTGAGCGCTGGTACGTTCAACCAGAGGTCCCGGGATCGATACCCGGCCCCAGAACAATTTTTCCCTTGAAATTATTCAAATCTGCTTTACAGGGAGCTTCACCTGAAAGACTAGATTTGCATAAAATGAGGAAATTTGACACTTTCATTGCTATCATTAAAGAATTCTGTTTAGTTTAAGACAATCTTGTCATGGGCAAATGTATCTATTTGTGCTACCTTGTGTCATAATTGTGGATATCTTCCTTACAATAAAATCATTAAAATTATCCTTTACAAATAATAATAAATCTACAATATACAAACAAGTAACTGTTAATATATTTTCATGATTGATCATTGGTATGGGATCGACAGAGAGGTGCAGATGGCTGTCACACGCTGGTTCCGATCCCAGGCGGCAGACTTCTATGACGCAGCGAAACAAAAGTTGATCCCATGGTATAACCAATGTCTCAATTCCTGTGGGGAAAAATAGCTCAACAATTGTTGTATCTGTCCCAATAAATCTTTCCATGAAATTGTGTTTTCATTCTGTAAACGGTCCCAGGGAAACTTAGTTTCTGATCGGCCCTCGTAACTGTGCTCAAGTGGTCAAAGTTTGTATAAGGACTTTGTTTTGACATTAGTAACATGGTGGAAGGAAAAGAATTAACTTTTTTATCTGCCCCCATGAGAATGTTTGCTTATTGGCCCAGATATATAGTATGTACTGAATTAGTCTGCTTCTAAATGATTCAAAGATATTTCTATTAATTTAGGCTAAGTTTACGGGAATATTCAGATTACCATAGAAGAGAAGCGATAGGATAAAGTACCACAGTTTAGAGGAGATAAAATATACTACCGTACCTTAATTAAGTTGCAACGAATGGTATTCCACTCTATGTTTGCACACACAATATTAGCTCTGGAAGATCGTGGCCCGAATACCTGTACATAGAAGTTTGACTCGGTATCTCAGGCAATACGTTTAGTCTAGGCACGTATACGAGTATTCTTAGTTAGAACGGAATTTGCAAGTCACCGGGGTTTAGGAATTAAATAAATATCTATAGGCCTACATCCATGAAGTTGGTTATATCTAGTTGTTAGACCTGTAATTGCCGCATATAATTTATTATAACGTTCGAGTTACATAATATCAGTCAATTTCCTTTGGTGATATCATTTAGGTAAACACGCGTCAGACAACTGTAGAGTTCACTGTAAAGAATACAATTTAATTCCCTGAAATATTTTCAGACTTTCATACGACAATATGACTGTAAAGCAAATTAACACCAAGTATCACGCTTTTCTACGTTACGGGATGGGTACTGGTTCGAGTTCTCATCGAGAAAGATAATCTTTCATTTAATCTAAAATTGTAAATTCTTCACCTTACACATTTTCTTACAGATAGAATAAAGAATAATATTCACCTTATGAACAGTCCATGAAAAACTCTTATTCCAGTCTGGATAAAATTCCTCCTCGGTTTTTTGCTGCAGGTCCTGATTTCTCCTCCGTCAAGAACGAGAAACTCGTGCTTCATTTAAACTAGAAGAAGATGGACCATCTAATAATATGAGGTAAGTGGAACAGTTGCTAATATTTTTGTTCCCACATAAATACCCTATTTTACATGAGTATATTGGAGTTAAAGTTTTCTATTTAGTTGAGGTAATATAATATAAATACATTTTTAACATTTTTTTCTGTCGTTGTTATGAATAAGAGAAATGTAAACTTAATTTTACGACAGTTACAACTAGCAACACAAACACATGAGAAGTTGACATCAACCATAAAAGAAAACGTTCAATTATACGAAATACATTTTAAAAAATGATATCTGTAAGTACAAAACATAATTGAATAACAATAACATAGAATTTGGCATGAAATAATACATATAGCGTCCATAAGTCAACAAATATTATGATACATACTACAGCAATGTGGAATATACAGACATAATCATACAAACAAATATTTCATACACAAGTAAATTTATAATTTACACACACACACACCCTTTTATAGCATAGCATAGATGGACAATTCATATTACTTAAGGTTAAAATTTTCAAATAATACACACAATACAAGAACAGTATTGACACTTACAATTTTCTATTGATGTGGTTAATAAAATTAATGAATATTTTGCGACAACAATTTCTACTGAAAATGTTGTACAATGGCTTATTGTAGCTCATATTACATTTATTTAGGTGGATTTCAATGCTGTATCTTCTATATCCATAAAGTGGGCAATCAAATAACAAATGTTCTACTGTTTTTTCACTTCCACAAACGCATTCATTTCCGTTCTCTACATTAATATGAAATCTCCTGACATATGAAAGAAATTTACCATGGCCGGACACAAACTGTGTGAGTATGAAATCAGGTATAAATAATGTGCACTTTAAGCGGCTATGTACATGGGGGAAGAATAGATCTGTTGTGGTTGAGCCATTATTACTATTCTTCCACTGTGAATTCCACATATTTATTATTTGTCTTTTATACTCAGCCTTTGCACGAGATAAAGGACACTTTTTGTATGCAAAATCGTCTTCGCTGGATGCTGCTAATTTCGCCAGTTCATCAGCTCTTTCATTTCCAGTGTGACAATCATGTCCTTTTATCCAAGAGAGACAAATATGGTTATTATATCTTGAGAGTTTGGTTCTTATTTCTTAGGCTATCGGATTTAAATTGAATTTATCTTTAATAGAGAGCAATGCTGCCAATATTAGCCTCTGAATTTTACACAAATATAAATGCTGCGTTCATAAAATGTTCAATATAAGTAGTTAAGTGGGCGAGAAAACTGTGAAAGTATTGATTGTTTTCATTTTTAGAAGTACAACACTATGGAGTCTATGGAATTCGTTCCATAATACTGTATATCAATGTTCACTTTGATAGAGTAGTCCATTAGGATTGCATCAAATTATCATTATTGTATCTGTATATGGAGAACCTGATGTTTCGAGCATTAGGTAAACCTTTCTTTGCAAATGCAATCAGGGAGGTACTTCCAATCTATTTAAAAAATTTAAAACCGTAACTTACTATGTTACCTTCTATATTAAAAAATGAAGTGATTTCTACATTCATGCCAGAAAACTTCTTTACCATTAGTTCATCCCTGTGTTACAAATATAGCTTGCTGTGTCGACGTAAGTACCTTAGCAGAGGATATTTCTAAGAATGAAGATTTGAATAGCGATAAAAGATTCTGAGATACGGGCAATGAGACTTTGAAGTGGATGAAATTAACTCCTAGAGTCGACGGTAATTCGGAAGGCGGTTGTCTGCTAGCGTTTGCGTCGAGAGGGACAGATAGAGCAAGGCAGCGTACAACCACAGTCTAGTATATACAGTCACGAAGCTCAATACGTAGTAAATATGCATACATTAGATAATTGCTCACCGCTAGGATCGCTAATATCGCCTCATTACAGGCAATGCAAAATATTGCCGGCACAGTCTATAGTTTCTAGCACCCTCAAAACTCAAGCTTCGTGACTGTATAATATAGTAGACTGTGGTACAACATTGCCACATCATACTTTACGAGCACGTGCGATACAAATAGCGCAGGAGAGAATTTAAATTATCAAAAGACAATAATGACCTTAGCCGTTGATTACTGTAAGCATGACACCAAACAAACCCTCTTTCCTTCACTAACAATATTCTTTGCACAGTTCTCAATCCCACACCACATGCTTCTGCAGTCGTTTTTTGCATGTGGCAACGTTGCTGCCAGCAGCAAGATGGCCGGCAGCGTTCTGCTCAACGAGCTAGAAGTAGAATCTAACTCGTTGGTTCTGCTCGTTAAAGTTTTTAAAATAATTATACACCTTAAACACTATTTTCCGCTCCTGCTTGTGTAATACTGGTCTTTTTACAGTCTCTTCTTCCATTTATTTACCTTACATACACACAGTAAATGTTAGTTTTACTTATTCAATGTATTGAAACACTCGCATGTGAACAAACGAACTCGGGAAGTGCTTGTTATAGACTGATTCTGATTGGTTCTACTGTACAAGCTTGTGACGTCACATGCCAGAAATGCTACGGCGCATATAGAAGCTAACCGCCTTCCGAAATGCCGTCTAGCCTGAGTTAAGTAATGATGTCAATAACCTTGGAAGTTCTGCGAAACTTGGGAAAAGGGGGTGATGCTAGTGTTATAGTTAGATGTTAGTAAATAATTTAATTGAAACAATTTAATCTTCTGAATTTTTATGTAGATATATTTATTTTATTTATGTACAGTATTTATAGGCCTATAGGTTTTGTTTCACTTTTGTAAAGAGGAATAAATGCCTACTGAACTTAAATTACATGATTTTCCCGGTTCCCACAATACAGAAAGTTAACACATAAAGTTTCGCAAGTTTCGCGCGATATCGCGATATTTTACATAAGAGGCAACAATCTGTGATGTAATTAAATAGCATAACTATTCGTGACAAGGTCAGAGGTCCAGATGTCCGACCGGCGGAACGCATTTACTACTGTTCTAAATGACTTATATTCAGTAATTCCCTCTTACTCGACATTTACTGCTTCTCCGCAGTTATATTCATGCAGTTAATCATGTTGAAAATGACTTCCAGAATGTAGAGTACTTTGAAGATAAACTCTCTAGATCTCCTATATCTGTAGTAGGTAACTTCTAGAATTCCTTAAAGAATTCATAAACATTACAGCTCCTTTCTTAACTTTCTCTCCCATATCTTCTCGATTCAGAGTTCGTTTTTCATTTTTTCCTTGTGCATTTTCTCTTTACTCATCATAGCAAGTAGTTCTATGTTTTTCGTATTCCGATTTAATGTCATTTTATGGTCTCCCGGCCTTTGCTAAGGATAATATTTGGGAACCAATCGCTTTTACGGGCAATTCGTTACGGAGTTCGACAAAGAAAGGGATGGGAAAAAGGATGGGTTTATAAATTATAGAGAGAGCTGCATCATATAGGAATGGGTTGGGTGTGGAAGAAAGGAGCAAATAATAGATGAAATGTATGGCGTAATGCAGGGATGAGACGATATTAGCTCCCAATCATGGTAGAAGAGCTCGACATTGATCACGAGCGCATAGCGCATCCATTACGTAGCGTCGTAACGTAGACAACAGGGATGTACAGTACATGCACATGCAGCGAATAAAGGCAGCATTTATTACAATAACTTGTGTTACTAAATTTCTGGCTATCTAATAGGGCTAATTACTCAGTTATTTAATATACATCTACATATATAAACAAATCGCAAAGGGAAGGGTTTTTAGGAACAAAAAGAGAAATAGGAAAAGTTAATTGTATGTAAACCATTTTATTGTTAAAAGAAATTATTTATTATGTAAATACTTCACTTCATTGATTAGAAGAAACTAATAGGGTCTACCTGCTCGACGTGTGTGATTTCTAAATACTTTTGAGTATTTGTTGAAAAAATAATAATGGCAATATTGATTGAAATAGAGTATATTGATTGTGTGATTGTGAAAATGTAGTCCTTACTCTCCAGTCGTGTTTATATAATGAGTTTTCTTAGAGTGATTTGTGAGATGCACGTAACACGAAAAAAAGAAATTGATTAAATTAAGATATTGAGAGCCATCGTAATGTTTGGGGTTAATCATTTAAGGGGATATGTATGACATTTAAAACTTCCACAATTTCGGCCAAAATTTGTGAAATTTAAACTGTATAAACAGATCTATAATAATATCATCTGTACAAAATCTGATGCAATTAGGTCTAATAGTTTTGAAATTATATTTTATGTATATTTTACATTGACGTTATAAAAAGGCTTCTTGGATCAAAGTTTTCAAAATGTTTAGTTCATATTTGCTCAAAATCCTGAAAATAGTTATTGGAATAAAAGTGAATTATCATTTTGAGCTTAGTAATAGTATAAGTTAAAGTGCAATCAAAGATAAAATATTATTTCTAAATTAAAGAAACACGTAGTCTAATAAAAGTAAATATCCAGAAAAAAGTAACAAATAAAACATCAACAATACATTTAAAATAAAAAATAAAAGGAATCTAGATACAATCTACTGACCCAAATGTAAATTAATTTACCTTCGATGTTCATTCCGAAATGAATTTATTTCTCTCTTCTCCTGAATAAAGCCTATATTTTTTTCATGTTGCGTCTCATAATGCCGTTTCATATTGCTTTTTTTGCAAATTATATTTTTTTTACACAACAAACACTGGACTTCATCACCATGTTCGAAGCATAAATATTGTATCTTCCACTCTTCCTTGAAAGCTTTAAGCGCTTCCGTTCCGTCATGATGCGCTGTGTTCTAAGATCTGTACATCCTTAACAGGTAAAAGAGCACAGCGCGCGCGCAGCGGGCATAAAAGAGCTCTCGCTCGCAATTATTAATCACCATCGCAATACTGGCGTAATGTGAACATACGTTTAATTGATATTGAGAGGCAAGAGATTTAATTCCAATTTTCGGAAAAATCCTCATCGCATTAACAATCAGACCTCATGCTTAATTGGGGGAGGGGTGAATGTATAAATTCTTATAGCAAAGATAGTTGCGCGGGTTTGGCGTGGCTAAGATTGGGTGCATAATAATAATAATAATAATAATAATAATAATAATAATAATAATAATAATGTTTTATTTTCGCTGGCAGAGTTAAGGCCATAAGGCCTTCTCTTCCACTCAACCAGCCTTAATCAATACAATACATAAATTTAAATTACAAATATTTTCACTACACTTAAAAGGTTCTCCAGCAATAATCTTCACTACACATTTATTTAAATTTAGATAAATCTATAAGGTAAAGTAGTAACTTAATTTATGAGCTAATTTAATTCAATGAATTATAATTAATTTAATATTTGAGATAGCTAGTAAAATGATGAAAATTAATTTAATATAAGCTTACTAGGACTATGTTACAGGGAGAATATATATATTTCTATTTCTATAATGAGAATATTAATGTAATTGCCATTAGAGGTTTTGTAAATCTATTTAGAGAAATTAAAGATAATAATAATAAGAATGGACAGATGTTAGTTTCATTATAAGTAACAAATATTAATCAGCAATTCATCTGTTAAGTAAGAATTTATGTAATTTTGACCTAAATGAAGCTATTGTCCAACAACCCCTTATATCACTCGGAAGCGAGTTCCAATTTCTAGCAACTGAAACTGTATAGGATGAAGAATATAAAGATGTCTTGTGGTAGGGTATAATGAGTAAATTGTTATAATGAGATCTTGTACTTAGCTGATCATATGAGGATAAATTTTGAAAACGAGAAGCCAAATATATTGGGGTAGCGGTGCGCAGAATTTGAAATAAGAGAACATGGTGCATGGAAGAGTCATAAAATTGTCACCGAAGAAAGCGACCGCATCTGTCCATTATGTGTCGATAAGGAGTCATGGGAGCACATTCTACATAGCGCATTGTAAAGAAACGTAGCATCTTCGAAGATCTATCACCCTCGATGCTAAGTCAGAATAGGGGTTCGCTTGCATGTCTTGATCTCATGGGAATAGAGAATGCGAACAAAAGACTCTTCAAGGCGAGACAGCTGCTGTTGCAGTTCATGATACAAACTGACGAAGGGATAAAGCTACCTATTGAAACCATATAACCACTAATTATGCTGGTTTCGAACACATTCTACAGTTGAATATATTGTTCTAATATGATACGCGGTAACTCTGCCAATAACGTACTGTATGACTCAGTTAAGAGAGAAGTTTTATATGATATTCTTATTGAATTTGTTATTCCCAAGAAACTAGTTCGATTAATTAAAATGTGTCTCAGTGAAACATACAGCAGAGTTCGTATAGGTCAGTTTCTGTCAGATGCGTTTCCAATTCACTGTGGGCTAAAGCAAGGAGATGCACTATAACCTTTACTTTTTAACTTTGCTCTAGAGTATGCCATTAGGAAAGTCCAGGATAACAGAGAGGGTTTGGAATTGAACAGGTTACATCAGCTGCTTGTCTATGCGGATGACCTGAATATGTTAGGAGAAATCCACAAACGATTAGGGAAAACACGGGAATTTTACTGGAAGCAAGTAAAGAGATAGGTTTGGAAGTAAATCCCGAAAAGACAAAGTATATGATTATGTCTCGTGACGAGAGTATTGTACGAAATGGAAATATAAAAATTGGAAATTTATCTTTTGAAGAGGTGGAGAAGTTCAAATATCTGAGAGCAACAGTAACAAATATAAATGATACTCGGGAGGAAATTAAACACAGAATAAATATGGGAAATGCCTGTTATTATTCGGTTGAGAAACTTTTATCATTCAGTCTGCTGTCAAAAAATCTGAAAGTTAGAATTAATAAAACAGTTATATTACCGGTTGTTCTTTGTGATTGTGAAACTTGGACTCTCACTTTGAGAGAGGAACATAGGTTAAGGGTGTTTGAGAATAAGGTGCTTAGGAGAATATTTGGGGCTAAGAGAGATGACGTTACAGGAGAATGGAGAAAGTTACACAACACAGAACTACACGCATTGTATTCTTCACCTGACGTAGGCCTAATTAGGAACATTAAATCCAGACGTTTGAGATGGGCAGGGCATGTAGCACGTATGGGCGAATCCATAAATGCATATAGAGTGTTAGTTGGGAGGCCGGAGGGAAAAAGACTTTTAGGGAGACCGAGACGTACGTGAGAGGATAATATTAAAATGGATTTGAGGGAGGTGGGATATGATGATAGAGAATGGATTAATTTTGCTCAGGATAGGGACCAATGGAGGGCTTATGTGAGGGCGGCAATGAACCTCCGGGTTCCTTAAAAGCCAGTAAGTGGAAAAAAGGAGCAAATAATAGATGAAATGTATGGCGTAATGTGAACATACGTTTAATTGATATTGGGAGGCGAGAGATTGAATTCCACTGTTCGGAAAAATCCTCACCGCATTTACAATCAGACCTCATGTTTAATTGGAGGAGGGGTGACTATATAAATTCTTGTAGCAAAGATAGTAGAGCGGGTTTGGCGTGGCTAAGATTGGGTGCATGGAAGAGTCATAAATTTGTCACCGAAGAAAGAGACCGCATCTGTCCATTATGTGTCGATAAGGAGTCATGGGAGCACATTCTACATAGCGCATTGTAAAGAAACGTAGCATCTTCGAAGATCTATCACCCTCGATGCTAAGTCAAAATAGGGGTTCGCTTGCATGTCTTGACGTCATGGGAATAGAGAATGCGAACAAAAGACTCTTCAAGGCGAGACAGCTGCTGTTCCAGTTCATGATACAAACTGACGAAGGGATTATGCTATCTATTGAAACCATATAACCACTAATTATGCTGGTTTCGAACACATTCTACAGTTGAATATATTGTTCTAATATGATACGCGGTAACTGCTAATAATGTAAGGTATGGACACCAACAAGTTTAACTAAAAATTGCTTCAACTCGCTTTTGTTTTTTTTGGCATTCCTTCTCTCATTCATTCAACCACAAAATCATTTTCTGATCTCATCGATTCAAATACTATTGTCCTATTAGGGGTATATGTACGTGAACGACCACAAATATTACCAGAAAATGCAGGCTCTAAACTTCTAAAATTTTATAAGAAAATCAACTCACAATTGGACAAAAATTACAAGGTACCACAACAAGACTTATTAGAACTTAATAGCCTATGTGATAAAAGTATAAGAAAAGGTTTCTAATAATATTTTTCAAACCAGTTTTATCGGAGTATGAAAAAAAAATCTGCAGTTACATTTAGTAACTATAACATTGTTATGGTCTCTCTTACATCTTTGATATTTTTCCTGTATGTAATAAACACTTATTTCTGAAAAGTAGACTACTCTCAGGCATGTAGAGTTATTTAATTTAATACAATTAATTTATAGTTGTCCTATATAAAATATATTAAAATTTTCATAATGTTTTGTCACCTAATTTTTCTATTTTCAAAGAAATGGGCATTATTGTAGTCTACCTTTTGCATAAATTCATATTAAATCAGTGTACAAAATTTCAGAATTCTATCACTAATGGTTGTGGAGTTATGAAATAATATGTGTGAAAATGTTCAAATTTTGGAAAATTTAATTTAAAATAAAAAGTGAATTCTTAAAAATATTATTAGTAACCTTTTTATACTGTTATCAGATATTTAAGTTCTAATAAGTCTTGTTGTGATACCTTGTAATTTTTGTCCAGTTGTGAGTTCATTTCCTTATAAAATTTTAGAAATGTAAAGCCTGCATTTTCTGGTAATAATTGTGGTCGTTCACGTAGTTTTTATATGCGACTTTCTTCTTCAAAACCACCGATATATTAAGGGGTCAGATCCAAGCTCGTCGTGTATTCATGTCTATATGTGCGTTGCGCTAGATACCAAATTGTATATAATCGACACAAACCCAATTCTGTCCGTTTCCGTAGTAAATGGACACGTATTAGGACTTGAATGATGTGCTGTTAATATTGTACTGACCGCCTGAATCATCATGGGGTAACATGTAGATAATGGACCCTCTCCACATGACACACTGCGGACAGAACACGACTTGAATGCATCTATGAACTATCACGTCCCAGCATAACAGGACCTTTAGCTGTCTATCCTACTATGAACACGTACTCTGACGGAAAAAGCTGGGCAAATATCTTAAAAAGGAGTCGTGTGGTAACTTGAGTCGGCATATTCAACGGTCTTACTAATAAACCGTGTATAGTTTTTACACGAGACTTATGCAGCGTTGAGACAGAAAACGTTACTAATAAACCATGCATAAGCGATGGATGTATAAACAATCAGTAACTATATAATGGGAATTGCTTTGCGGTAGTTATATACACGAAACCCCTTGTTTAAGCGTTGTATATAGAGAAAAAATGGCCGCCCATCTAACAGCTGTTTGTATCGACTGTCATTTTATGACGATGGATGCCTTGTAACCAGCGAATAGGGATTATAAAGAATGGACACTTCGCGTCGGTACCTTTGATGTAGCCGGACTGATTTCAATGACCTTCTAGCCAGCTAAAGCGTGAGATTCTGTTTTCTCACTAGAGTTGGCGCTGACATCGCACCAGCTAGCAGTCGACACAGCGGAAATATAATACATATAATTAATACATCTAGGTACATTATGTACTCAAATAAAATAAATTGGATCCATGAAATAATAAATCCGTCATTAACTGTAATGTCTAGACTCTAGAGTTCCTTTATAATGAGAGTTGAGACGTTGACCCCAACAACAATTAAAATATGTAATGATTTGATAGCGCTGAAAATGGAAAAACAAAACTCTTACGAGAAGTAAAACCATATACTTATATTATATTATATACAAATATTAAACGAATTCAATACTTAATTTTATAACGTATTATTTTATTTTATAATATAATTTATTATATCTGAAATATAAAATATTATTATTACAACAAGTTTGTCACTGAGAAATAAGGAAAAGCTGTTAACTTGAATTTGTTTGAAGCAAAGCGTTACTGGATTATGCAATAAGGTAGGCGATGTTTGGATCCTGTGTCTCAACTCTATTCTCATTTATTATCTTGGCGTATGCTCGATTACACTAACCTCTAGCGCTTGAAACTGGAATTAAACGCTGCGCGTAGAGAACAAAACACAGGAAAATTCGCTTAGTGTCCATTCTTTATAATCCCTATTCCCTGTTGTAACCACAGAAGAATACACCAAAGAGCACAGAATAAGTAGAATATTATTGCTGTAGCTTGTACTCTTTGACCAAAATATAGTGTGGTAATCGATCAGAGCCAGTTGTACTATCGATTCTTAACACGGCACACTAGAGCGCTCTACCGGATGCAATAGAGAATCTCAGATATTTTATTACCTTTCGTAATGAAGTAATGACGAAACTATGACGTAGCTGTGTAACAGTTATACTGTTATACACGACGTATGTAGTGATTATCAGTAAGGAATTTACACACGACTTATTAACGAGCTACTCATTGTATAAGTATAAGACAGTTAAACGTCTGTATATAGAGTTTTTATTAGTAAGACCGCAGGTATAAAGTTTAGATGTTAAATATGTTTTGAAATATTCTTCACTATTTCACTAGTGAAAAGAGAAATAATATTTTTGGAATAGATCACATCGACCCTCCCCTTCTAATGCTTCTTTTAAGGGGAGATATACAGGTTTGAGGGTGAAATAAAGTCACTTTTCAA
Organism: Periplaneta americana; assembly: GCF_040183065.1. Taxonomy (NCBI): domain Eukaryota; kingdom Metazoa; phylum Arthropoda; class Insecta; order Blattodea; family Blattidae; genus Periplaneta; species Periplaneta americana. The sequence continues at coordinate 205,655,058 of NC_091117.1, read as the reverse complement.
TTAATTTTTTTACATAAAGATTGGATATTTTATCTTTATTTCCGTGAAGGAATTTTTATCATATATACAATATTTTGGTAGATATGACCATAAACATGCGAAAGAGCGCTTATTTAGCTCTCCACACATAAGGTAACATTTCCCATAACATGTATTTTACAAAACCGTTTTTGTGATAACTTGCTAAGTTTTTGAGATACCGCAGTAACATTTTTCATGCAACCTTCTTTCATACTTGTGAACAATATCAGCTACAATAATTACTTACTTACTTACTGGCTTTTAAGGAACCCGGAGGTTCATTGCCGCCCTCACATAAGCCCGCCATTGGTCCCTATCCTTAGCAAGATTCTCTATCATCATATCCCACCTCCCTCAAATTCATCTTAATATTATCTTCCCATCTACGTCTCGGTCTCCCTAAAGGTCTTTTTGCCTCTGGCCTCCCAACTAACACTCTATATGCATTTCTGGATTCGCCCATACGTGCTACATGCCCTGCCCATCTCAAACGTCTGGATTTAATGTTCCTAATTATGTCAGGTGAAGAATACAATGCGTGCAGTTCTGTGTTGTGTAACTTTCTCTATTCTCCTGTAACTTCATCCCTCTTAGCCCCAAATATTTTCCTAAGCACCTTATTCTCAAATGCCCTTAATTTCTGTTCCTCTCTCAAAGTGAGAGTCCAAGTTTTACAATCACAAAGAACAACCGGTAATATAACTGTTTTATAAATTCTAACTTTCAGATTTTTCGACAGCAGACTGGATGATGAAAGCTTCTCAACCGAATAATAACAGGCCGATGAGGGGTGGTCTCCAGCTTGGGGGTTGGGCGAAGATCTAACAACCCATCACCGTAAAAAACAATTTGTTACGAATCCTTCTACAATAATTACTACCGTAAAATTTATAGTTTACTTTTTTATTTTTTTAACTAAAAATATTAAATATTAAACTTTTCAGAAACAATAAAAAATACTCTATTGTAGACGTTTCAAAGATTGTAGTTCATATTGTTCATTTGACATTCAGGAGTAAACAGGAAATGGCTCAGAAATATTCATATTTGTAAACATTATCATAAAAACGGCACATCAGTGCACAAAAACGGCCATTTTTTTGTTATAATAATTACTCATAATGGTGAAACTTTTAGTAAATCTGAAAATAGTCTATATTGCTGAAGTAGTGAATACTGAGCATGTCAAATTGCAAGGTGAAAGAATCATTAGTTGCTGAAAAAAAAAATTGAATATCCCTGTATTTTTAGTGCTCAAACCTGTATATCCGCCCTTAATCTGCTTAAAATTACACTATTAGTTTGGTTACGTTCCTTACGAGTTTTTTTTAACCTGGCGACGCTTTTTTTATTTCAGGAGAATGATGGGGGGGGGGACATACTGACCCTCTTTGGACACTGTAACACACAGTTAATGTAGAGTGGATGAATGTCTGCATTATGATCGGAATTACATAAATAGTGTGTATATTTGAGGTATTTATAGGGAGTAACGGAACTTTGTGTCTATGCTGTATTTCGGCACGCCTAATATTCAAAATTGGATCACGATGGCATAAATTAAAATAGGATAGGTAACAAAATAAAGTATTGTGTTATGTTCTAACATGTTATTTTGTGGTTTTACAATATTTCTCATTCCATCGTTCGTAGGTACCTAGTTGTAATTCTCAAATAAAGTAAGTTAATAACGGATATTCACACAGAAGGCATATTTAGACATAAGAATACAACTATTTTAATTCTTTCTATACACATTTTGAATTGTTTTGAAAGTAGTATGTATGTGTGTGAGTGTGTGTGTCCAATGCCTACCTACTTGACTTGCGTGATTCGGGTTACGCATATTGCGGATAGATGGCAGGGCTGTGACCCATTTTCATGTTGTACACCACTTCGGCGGGCCACGCTATACATTATGTCTATTCGTGGAAAGTTATGTGATTTGAGAATTGTAATTATTCACCTACGAACGGCGGAATGAGAAATAATATTGTAAAACTACTCGCATAGGAGGTAGAATATAACACAATACTCCATTTTGTTGCCTCGAGGAAGTGTTACAAATATGAAATAGGAATACAAATATGAAATAGTATAATATACGACCTGAGACGTCCTGTATTCTAGCGGAAACCTTCCAGATTACTACGCAATGATACTATCTTTAGTGGAAATGTGTTAGTTTGTAGTTAGAAGCTGAACTGTTGAAACGTTTATCATTATTACGTTTTCGAGGAAAGTGAAAATTTTGGCGGTAAGTTAGTTCTTTTCTTGGACAAATTCCACAATTTGGGACGTCTGGCCGAAATCTACGGCTGACCACTAGGATCCAGATTACAAAGCAGAGGTTAAATTAAAAATACAATATGATTGCGGAGAGAATACGGAACAATGATAAATTTAAAAATAAAGTACAATTTGATTCCGGAGAAACATGGGACGAAAATACACTGAAAAGTAATGAAATGAAGTAAAAAAAAAATACATAGTATTATACAAGTGATTGTGTAAAATGGATAATGAATCTCTCAATACCATTAGACAAATGTTGTTAATGTCATCATTGTTAATTCTCAATGTTAGAAATGCGAGTATGTTCTTAAAGTGCAATAATCTACGTTTATAGCAATATATGTTTAATTTATTTCGTTTACATGTTTTAAGGTTATGACTTTCAACATCAGTGTGTTACTAATATGAAATACTAGTATAAAATACTAGTATTATTAGTATTTCATCTGTATATCCCGGTTTTGTGTTTCGTTACTAATGTTGGCACCTGTAGGAGGGGAAACTTCACTTTCCAACAAACTTCAGGAAACAGTGGAATGAAAAGGCAATCCAAGAAGCCATAAAACAAGTTTGAGAAAAGATGCGAGAGACGATTAATCCGGATTCAATATTGCGGTTGGGGAAATACCATCTAATGAAGATGCTGGATGGTTGTTCTATGCTTTTCTTAGTAGAAGCCATTTTGATTTTGCAATTTTGTTAATCTTGTACCTTGTTAATAGTATTCTACATTTGTACCTCCATTTTATGAAGAAAATATGTTATATTTTGAGGAAATTATTTTTTTAAACACTTTATAACAGCTTACGAATTTCTAAGTCTGGTGTATCATTCAAAGGGACATTCAGCAATAAACAAGACGATATATTACGTTCAATATTCAAAACATGTAGATTTCAAAACGAAAAAAAAAAAAAAAAAAACGAAATGGTACTCAAGTTTTGTTTCACTTCCTCTATATAATAATAATAATAATAATAATAATAATAATAATAATTTATTTAACCTGGCAGAGTTAAGGCCATACGGCCTTCTCTAACACTCAACCAGGAGTAAAACTGCGTTACAAAAAACACTACAAATTTACAAAGTACACTACAATTTTACACACAAAACTGAATAAGATAATAATAAAATGTAAACAACAAGTAAGTAGAAATCAGACATAATATATAACATACAGAAAGAAAGGAAAAAGCATAATAAAATGTGAACAGCATGTCAAAATAAATGAGACATACAAAGAATAAAAAATAAGACAATTATTGATAATGATAATGATAATAATAATAATAATAAAAATAAAAATAAAATATTGCAGTACAAAGGATACAATGAATACAATATTTTTAAGTACACACAGTAAGGAAAATTATGATTATATATAGCTGAATTTATCACATCATAGATATACCATTATCGCAAAATGTGAAAACAAAAATATAAAATAAGTTAAATATCACTAGAACATAAAAAAATGTGAATACGCGGAAACATGCAATACAACACTTGTCATAATAGTAAGTTAGTTTGGCAACTCGTCATAAGATAATTTTCTAACTTGGATTTGAAAGATTTCAATGTTCGGCAGCCCTTGACTTCAGGCGGCAGAGAGTTTCAGTGACGAGAGGTAGCAACAGTGAAAGATGAGGAATACAGAGATGATGTGTGAAATGGAATTTGTAGCGTGTTATCGCGTTGTGATCGAGTATTGATATTATGATAGCGAGAGAGAGTATGAAAACGAGCGAATAAATAATACGGGGATGAAGTGTGCATAATTCCATATAAGAGAGAAAATGAGTGCAGATTTCTCCTCTCATGTAACCTAAGCCATGATAACTTCTCGAAAGGAGGTGAGATATGATCATAGTATCGAACATTACAAATGAAGCGGACGCACGCGTTATGAACACGCTATATTTTAATTTATGTCGTGATCCAACTTTCAATACTAGATGTACCGAAATACATCACACCTCACATTTCCATTTTAGAGGTTTTAGTATATTCGAGAAACGTGATTATTGAAGGCATCGTGGGAAATATCAGATCATCAAATGTCTTAAAGTTGAGTTGGTGACGGGAGATCGTCTAACGTGAAACCATAGTTCGTATCGAAAGTCTATTCAGTAAGGCTATATCAAAATCAAAGCTGAACTTGGAACAGTATTAACTGATGATGAAATTTTGTTTATCTTCAGGAAATTAACGATACTGACGTCATATGAACCGTCTCTGAATCTGAGTTAGATAGTACATACGTCGAAATTCACTTTCAAGCCCAGAAGTTAATATCTTGTTTCTCAAAGCGTTCCATAGCTAGGATGTCTACAATAACACGAAATTCCTTTATTTGACGCCAGCATCGAGTTGCTGTAACATCGATATTTCTCTATATACAGGCAAGATACTGATAGCTGTACTTCTTTCACTTAACTATGCTTACTGCTTGTAGTTGTTATCTCTCATTGTAAACAAAACTTTGAAGACTCGGAGTGTATATAAACTCTTCTTGTGTAATAAGAAACACAAGAAAATCAGTACGATAAGGACTTTCACTACACTGAGACGCAAAGTTGAGAGATTTTTCATGTAAACCTACTACTCATTGCACTTGTATAAGTGTGATGAGAGGAATTTTTGGTCAAACGAGCGCTGAGCGACTTCTTTTCCTATTGCAGATATAATATACATCTTCAGCCGTCTTACATGTTGTACCAACATAACTTACGAGACATTACGAAAGTTTCACGCTAGTTTGCAATGTTCCAGCGGGGTAGAAATTCGGCCATTTTCATACCTCAGGGAAGTGTGTAGAGGTAAGAAAATGGAGTGTTATGACACGTTAGGTTAGTTTAGACTTTAATTATGTCTTACGTACTTATCTGTGACAGGTTAGGTTACGGTAGTTTAGGGGTTTGTTTTGCCTTGTATAGGCAAATATGTGGCAGGTTACGTTAGTTCAGGATTTTAGTGACAGGTTAGGTTAGGTTAGTTTAGGCTTTTATTATGCTTTACATATACGAAACTATGACACGTTAGGTTAGGATAGTTTAGGCTTTTGTTATGCCTTGTACAGGTGAATTTGTGACAAGTTAGGTTAGGTTAGTTTAGGATTTAGTGACAGGTTAGGTTAGATTAGTTTAGGCTTTTATTATGCTTTACATATACGAAACTATGACAGGTTTAGGCTTTTGTTATGCCTTGTATAAGTGAAGGCTTTTGTTGTGCCTTGTATAAGTGAATTTGTGACAAGTTAGGTTAGGTTAGGTTTGTTCAGGATTTTAGTGACAGGTTAGGTTAGGTTAGTTTAGGCTTTTATTATGCTTTACATATACGAAACTATGACAGGTTAGGTTAGGTTAGTTTAGACTTTTATTATGTATTACGTACTTATCTGTGACAGGTTAGGTTACGGTAATTTAGGGTTTTGTTATGCCTTGTATAGGCAAATCTGTGACAGATTACGTTAGTTCAGGATTTTAGTGTTAGGTTAGGTTAGTTCAGACTTTTATTAAGCTTTACATATACGAAACTGTGACAGGTTAGGTTAGGATAGTTTAGGCTTTTGTTATGCCTTGTATAGGTGAATTTGTGACAAGTTAGGTTAGGTTAGGTTAGGTTAGGATTAGATTAGGTTAGTTTAAACTTTTATTATGCTTTACATATACGAAACTGTGACAGGTTAAGTTAGGATAGTTTAGGCTTTTGTTATGCCTTGTATAGGTGAATTTGTGACAAGTTAGGTTAGGTTAGTTTAGGATTTAGTGACAGGTTAGGTTTGTTTAGGCTTTTATTATCGTCCAAATGAAGGTGAAAGCGACTGAGTGTGACGCTCTTGAACAGGTAGTGATTTTTTTGTTTTGTATGTTGGCAATTCAAGTCAGTCGGTGTCTATTCCAAATTCGGCGGAAGTCACTCAACATTCGTTTCACCGATTTCTTTAATTTTGTAACTAGTAACTGGATGTGAAATTGCTTTCTTAACTGGACTTTGCTGAAGAATGTTGTGCAAAAATTCATTTGTAGCCATTTTTACTAAAAACGCATGTTTTGTGATCGCAATCTTTTCCATGATTTTCATTTTTGTATTGCTTCTCTTCTGCTTTTGTTGTGAAGAATGTTGTTGATGACGTATGATTTTTGCCATTTCAGTATTAAATCCGTTTGCAAGAATGGCGCTGAGGGCAGGGGAATTTGCAAAAGCTATAACCTTGTTGAAGATGGTCGCAGTTTGCGTTATGCTCCTATTGTCTTTCTCAGCGGTTAGAGAGACAGTAGAAAGCACAATCTAGTATAATACAGTCACAAAGCTCAGTACGTAGTAAATATGCATCCCTAGATAGTTGCTAACCACCAGGATCGCTAATATCGCCTCATTACAGACAATGCGAAATAGTGTACCGGCACATTCTATTGTTCCTAGCACCCTCAGAACTCAAGCTTCGTGACTGTATATACTATAATAAAAGCCAGGTTATGAACCAACTAAACCGGAAGCAAAGTTCTGTTGCTCTCTTTCTGAGCTCTGTTGTCACATAGTGGCGCGAGATTCAAAGCGTGTTCACCGTTTGTCACCGATATGTTTAAAATAACTACTGTATATAGTTCTCGATAACACTATCAACAATATTAGTAATTAAAATTACTGTTTTTAAGAAAGCACGAGCTAATGACGCTGGTAAAAATGCGACTCGTAATGCATGTGGTATTGCAAATTAACTGGGAAGTTTGGCTACGCTGTCTCCGTGATTCCATTGCCAGATTTTCGTTAGCAAACGACATTTTCACGTGAGGTCCAATGAAAAGCTCCGTTCTCCTTTTCCCCTCCTACCTCCCACACTCAACGTGTCATCACTACACAGGCTACCCCTCTAACCCGCACTTTCCTCTCGCCCTGCCAACTACTTCCTGTTTAGTCGGTTCATAACCTGGCTTTTAGTATAGACTGTGGTAGAAAGGTTCAAAGAACTCTGAAGTTACTCTGGGAAGCCTGGATCTGTCCGGAAACGGAAAACTACAGCCTGCGATGATCGATTTATAGTTCCGCAGGTTTTAAGAAATCGTTGGTGGAAGCCCAAAATCGACTCCTGAATATGATAGGTGTCAACATGAGGACAGTTTGGAGACGTCTAGGGGAAGTAGACTTGAAATAATTCCGACCTGCAACATGTCCAGCATCCCAAACCATCGAGAAGCCCGTCTTCGATTTGCCCGTGAACAACCAGAATGGACAATTTCATTTGTTTCCTCAAAACTATGTAAAATTCGTTTCTCTTGTGTCAAAACCCTTAAATGGATACTTATTTAGTTCCAGAATTCTATGAAAAGTCTCTTGTTATAATGTAAGTAGGCTAATTTAGCTTAAAATTTTCATTTATTTTTTTAACTGAGCAGGTTTTTGTGTCTGATTTTATTTCGTTACAAATAATAAAATTATGGCGTTCTCGATAGTAATCTTTGTGGCCACATTCTTGCACACGTGTCCGAGCAACGTTAACAAATAATGGATTCGGAATTTCGCCTTGAAATATTTTAAGAAAATGTTTGACAGTGGAGCTATGCGAATATATATGAAAACCCGTAGGCCTTTTTTTTATCTAGATTGGTAGAATAAATATTGGATGGAAAGAAGCTCTTTACATTTAAACGTTGCGACATTATGTTATGTGATTTTATCGCTCTCCACAACATATCTGTGTGAGTTGAGTAAATATTGGGACAAAACATTATTTTGTACTTTATTCTTTCTTTATATGCTCAATTTTCCCTCCGTACACGAGGTTTAATCATACGGGAGTTACATTTATAGTAAGTAGGCCTACAACATAACTTTCTTTTCTAAACGTTTATCTTTATGTTGTGCCTTTATAATAATATTATTTTAAGACAAGTTTCCGAGATTTACAATTTAAAATTATCTTATTAATGACGTTCCTTTTAATTACAAATGTATATGTTCTGTTTGACAGTGATAATAATGATAAAATAATAATAATAATAATAATAATAATTATTATTATTATTATTAAAATCTCTTAAAAATTAACTTTTTGACAGTATCGCTCTGTATAATTCTTTGTAGGTCCAAGAAAATGTTAGATTTCTAAACCTGAGACGATAATGTTCTGGCCAAATAATATTTACGTTTGTCCTTCAGGTGAAAGTTATTGTATTTATTTATTCATTTATTCATTTTTTATTTATTCATTTATTTATAGATTTATTTATTTATTTATTAATCCTATTTGCTTGTTTTATTTAGTTTTTTATTTTGTAATTTTGTTATATAATTTTTTAATTATTTAGTTTTTTATTTATTTAGATTTTGATTTGTTTAGTTTTTGATTTATTTAGTTTTCTCATTTATTTATTTTTTCATTTATTTATTTTTTATTTATTTCCTTTGATTTATTTAGTTTTTTATTGTTTCGTTTTTTATTTATTTAGTTCTTATTTGCTTAGATTTTAGTTATTTAGTTTTTATTTATTTAAATTTTATTTATTTAGTTTTTTATTTATTTAGATTTTTCTTTATTTAGTTTTTTATTTATTTAGTTTTTTATTTATTAGTTTCTCTATTTTTTAGTTTTTATTTATTTAGTTTTTGATTTATTTAGTTTTTGATTTATTTAGTTTCTGATTTATTTATTTTTTTATTTATTTAGTTTTTTATTGATTTAATTTTTAATTTATTTAATTCTTTGATTTATTTAGTTTTTTAATTATTTAGTTTTTTATTTATTTAGATTTTTATTTATTTAGTTTTTTATTGATTTAGCTTGTTATTTATTTAGCTTTTTGATTTATTTAGTTTTTCAATTATTTTGTTTTTCAATTATTTCGTTCTTTTATTTAGTTTTTTATTTATTTAGTATTTTATTTATTTAGTTTTTTATTTATTTAGTTTTTTTATTCATTTAGTTTTTTATTTATTTAGTTTTTTATTTATTTAGTTGCTTGCTTGCTTGCTTAGTTATGTAGTTAAATACTTATTTATTTATTTATTTATTTATTTATTTATTTTATATTGCAAAATCTAACGGAACTGATACGGTGCGTGTAAGATGGTAGAGGACCACCTTGCCAGCTGCTCTCTTAACACTGCTTTATCCTGTGTGCACGTAACTTCAGAGTTTATGTACCTCAACTTCCAAGCCTAATCATAACACAATATATTTTAAAAAGTAGTATGGTTATATCATTTTTTCTGAACGTTGCGCTCAAACATTCTTATACTGCAGATTTTCTGATCGAAGGTAGGACAAAATGAGATGTAATAGATAAGAATTCATTCACAGAGATTGTTTTCGTGTTTTAAATAGAAACATAAATTGGTGTGAAACAATCTATGTGGATTTCTTTTATTTCGACACTCATATGAACGATGGGCGACATTTTCGGCAGGCTTCTGTTTCTAAGTAACAGTGCACAAAGGAGATATTGCATGCGTCGAACATGGAGGATGGATTACTCTGATACGTGGCCATGCGATCACAGTCGGAGGTCTGAATTAAAATGAATAAAAGCTTTTCGTCTGACGCGGCTGAAGAGTTTAGACACTAATTATAGCTGGATGCAACTCCGAGACAGTATTTTTAATTTTTCAGTATGAAAACGGGGATCTGGTTACTTGCTGTGAGGCTCAGCGTGTGAGGACGTCACACATACGAGCCCGTGACACGAGTCTTGTTCATTAGCAACATCCATTTTCCCTTCCTTTTATTTTCCGTCGCCTACTTACGTCCTTTCATGTTATTCTTTTTCCTGTTTATTAATGCATGTGTTACATGAGAAGTCTGTGTCGTGAATATTCACATGACGACAATCTGAAAATAAGCCGCAACCTACTACATGCTTTTAGTGCTTGTATTAGCTTTGTTTAAAAATATTTCCCTTTAAAATATAAAATTTCTGTTATTATAGGCCTACAACACCAAGTTATACAGAGAATTTTACAGAAAAGAGGGTTCGCTTATGTAGTTAGCAGTTTACTGCTATAGAACTTACGTGACTGCAGAGAAAATGAGTGTATAAATTACCCCTCGAGCGTTAGATGATTTGTGTTGTGTAGGCCTTATACAGAGTGATTCACGAGGAAAGGTAAAAAAAATTTAGGATACGATATCTTAGGCCATTTTGAGTGAAATAGTAATATATGTTACAAGAGCGGTATGTTGACGTTTTCATGTTCGACGAAAAGATTGAAAAAGCGAAACGTAGTTGAGCTTTTTTAATTTCCGAGAACATGAAAACAAACATACCGCTCGTGTATCGTACATTATTTTGTGCGAAGATCGTTTATTACATACCTGAAAGACGAATTTCTAATTAGTTGCAATGAAATCTCCATGTTGGTTTCTGTTTAATGAAGGCAAATTCGGAAAACCAAAATATCTTTCTTCAACATTGTTGCTATAAAATGTTTTCTGTGTTTACTATACTCCAGCAGGCCGTGGTATACGTCTGTCTATTTTTTCCCCCAGTCTATAAATGCGAACTTAAAACAAACGGTAAGGTTATGCAATGATTTATTTTTCATTTTAATATTTTAACAATATTATTTATATAACATATTGCAGTAATAACATCGGCATCTGGAATCTCGTTGATTTTTTCACGGCTTCCTTAATGTTACTTGTATCAGGAATGCAATAAGTTTCGTGGAGTAGTAGACTTTCCTTAATTTTTGCAAATAATTAAAAACAATACTTAACATTGCAATTTAGGTGAAATTGCAGTGGTAAGTTTCCAATTTATAATTATTACTATGTTAAACGTCTCTAAGAATAATATGTTAAAAACGTAAAGCAGTAAAATGAATGTCGCTCTTAAGCGGTAATAAGAGGAAAATTGTTATGTGTGTTACGTTGGGAATACTGAATGTGGTATTTCACACTTACCGCGTATTGGATCTGTGCGGAAAACAAGCAAATACGCACGATCTCGCACAAAAGTTCATATGAACACAGGTCCGTTTTCGAACGATAACGGAGCTACATGCACTTTTTTTGGTATAACGTCTCGTCCCAATGAGAATCAGACGTTACCATATGCTGCTGACGTGAAACAAGGTCATCGATGAATGACGTAACATTGGAATCTGGATTGTGAGCTATGTAGATAAGAGAAGAGAAACAAACCGGGTGGTTGGGCATTACAAATGTCACAAGAAATACGCTATCACTTATCGGTTCACAGCAGTTCAATCAGCTACCTGCAGTACAGTAGTTATACAGGTACAGTTATCGGAAGTGTTAAGTTGTGTTTTTCAAGATGCCTTATAAATTTTCGACTGCAGAATACGCCGATATTATGTATGTTTATGGTTTGTACGATGGAAGTTCCTTGCGTGCCGTCGCTGAATATGAACGAAGCTTTACAAACAGTAGGGTACCATATCGAAGAGTATTTACTGTCTATGGGGTTGGATGAAAGACTTGGTATACCAAAGGAAAGTGGAAACGAGAGAGGAGTTAATCGACCTATTTTGGATGCGGCATAAAGACAGCCACGTGCAACTCTCCCGAGCGATGAGCGCGATTCACACCCGAGGGCAACAGTGCGTTGAAGCAGAAGGAGGTACCTTTGAAAATGTGCGAAAACATCGACCCCGACTTCTAGAATGTTAGATATGTATGCATACATGAATATAAACTTTAAATTTGTCCGTTATCTGTCTCTAAATGCGAGTTAGTACAATGGAATCGCAGAAGTTTTTGTGAAATCAAAGAGCCATATCTCCGTAACCGTTCGAAAACGGACCTATATTCATATGAACTTTTTGACTCAGAATGACTTCAGAATTCACATCCTAAATTTTTTACCTTTCCACATGAATCACTCTGTATACGCACCGTGCATGTAGAGCTGAGACGAGATGTTATGGCACCAACATGCGCGAAGTTTTAAATTGCCGGCCAGCAGGGTAGAGGAGTGGGGGTTGTTTGGGTTACGGTTCTCAAGCTCAGAGCGGCAGGCATATGCGTTTCATCTCTTTCCAAAAACATTCGTCTTACCTTAGTATCACCACATTCCTACTCAAGAGTCCGAAGATACCTAATGGAATTACGCCCGCTATTCTATCTTTATATTTTTATTCTCCGACCGAATCAGACGACTGATCTGTGCTGGAATCAGATGTCCCTAAGTTTATGGAAATGTTCTCCAAAATACTGTCCATCACGTGCTCACTTTCAGTGTAATTGTTCTCTACTTTCTTCACATAATTATACACTGATATCCATTCTTGGAAGAAGCGATTACAGAGCCGTACTTATACGTAGCGTAGAAATTATAAATGTGTCTTCTTATGACTTCCTCATCAAAACTGTCTACAGCTGCAACAATCTTCTTCCTCGGCTGCGATTTTTTCGGACTGGAGAAAGAATCTGCTGTTCCCGCCTCAATATTTTTCCCTTTCCTGATTCTTGCCAAGGTTCGCTTTGAAATACCAGTGGCAGCCAGTACTCTTGCACACACGCTTTTCAATGGAATTGGTATTCCATTAAAAGCCTCTTCTGACATGAATTTCCATACATTGTATGCTATTTCATGTCCTTGACTATGAACTACTCTATGATTTCACACCTCAGACAGTGCCATAATGAGGGTGCTAAGAAGGACAATGTTTTCAGTATTAGCAGTAGCGGTAGTAGCAGAACGATCTGAACAGTTGGAATGCAAGTAACCAACTAACCCAACACCCCTCCAGTTGAGTGTGAGGGAGAGTCCAAGAAACGAACTAAAATACGTCCCTTGCGCTGGTGCCATAACTTCTCGTCCGGGCTCTACTACTATACTTCGTTCCATCCCTAATGTCCGACAGGAGGTATAAACATTGCCGGCAGAGGAGAAGAGAAATAAAATTGCTATTCAACCAATGGCAGAAGTATCGTCCCACGTTTTCTTGAAGTTGGACCCCCAAAATACTTCATTTCCAACATACTTTACACCAGCAGCGACCAAAACTCGAATGGCAGTGATTACACGCGAGAGACAGTCTATGAAGTAAGGAGGCAGGGGAGAGGTACATGGCATGAAAACTACAACCAGTGGTGGTTCGTGCACTAACATTGAGTTTTTCATCAACCTGCTAATAAAAATCGCAAGCTTTGCTATATCAGTAATGTCACTACTATGTTCAAGAGCCAATAATATAAATTGTATTGCTTTTTTTTTAAATATTCCACATGAATACAATCAGAAATCTCCTGAATTATCTTCTGGACATTTTGTCGAGAAAGCGCAGTTTTCAAAATTAATTAACAACTTTCATTGGACAAATTATTTCAGCCATCTTGATCATTACGCTTTTAAAAACTCTCCTCCGTTGGAAGGCTTAAGAAAACTAGCTATTTCGTTCGCTACTAGATAGCTGGCTTCCTTACATTTATTTATGTCATCTTTCTCTTCATGACGATGATTTATGGCTGATTTCAGTTCTTGGAGTTTAACAGATCGTTTCATTACTACACTAGCACGTAATATTCAATCAGTTTCTCTATATTATTATTATTATTATTATTATTATTATTATTATTATTATTATTATTATTATTGCTGCTACTGGTAATGCTATCAGTATTGTTATTAGTATTACCATTATTATTGTTGTTATGATTGTTATTATTATTATTATTATTATTATTATTATTATTATTATTATTATTATTATTAAATCAGTAATTAGGAAATAACTGATAATAGTCATCAAAAGATTAAAAAAAATTAAAATTGAGATATAGCGTAGTCTAGTACAGAAATTATTTTATCTTTCAAGGGAAGATGTAGGTATACATACATACATACATACATACATACATACATACATACATACATACATACATACACAGCCACGTATATAACAATTATGGTAACACTTGTTGATAAATAATAATAATAATAATAATAATACTTGTTATGCCTGTGTATTCAGCGTAATGCCCTGTAACGTCGCTTCTATATACTACTACTAATTGAACCGTTGAGCAAAGCAACATATTGCATTTTCTCTGACAGAACAGCGAATAAATTCCTCTTCTAATTCTGTACGAAACCTTCTGTCCCTGCTAGTAGAGACAGAGGGTTTGTAGAGCGACAAGGTACCGACACCATCAGTACGTGAGCGAGACAGAGAGCAATGTACAGGAAACTCCCCTTACCAGTATGGATGTCTTTGATTACACGAAGTAATCACGATACCCTATTTGGTCACCGCTGCTTTACACCCTTAAATTTCGTGAACAGAGTTTTTTCGCACTCTGTAGGCTTATATAAAACACGTAATTGAGAATGTAACACAAATATCTCCTCTGGATACAGAATGGCATCTATAGTAATTTCGATACATGAAAATATCGCTAGAAAGAATGAATGTAAGTGTTCCTTGGTTCACTTTCCCGGATGATGCAACAGAAGATGAAAACAGCAGATGAAATGTGTTTTTATACTTGTTAGACCTATGTTATGAATAGAAATAAATTACTACTGAATGTAACCTAAAAATAAAATTGGATTCTAAATATTTTACGTAATCACATTAAACATTCTTGCAGATGAACAATCTTGATACACTTGGTCTTCTAGTTCAGTGCTACGTCACTGTCAGCGTAATGATAATGAATGAGTGGTAAGAAAGGGGTGTGGCCGCTTAAATAATAACGACTTTAAATATTCCGTATTCCCGTTGTTAGGCATAAAACTCCCATCAGTAGTCATTAAGATAGAGAGATTCTAAGCATGTGAAATGAAGCAATATAATGGTCTGTATTCCGTGAAATCTATCATCGGACGAAAATTTCGCCATCATACGAAGGAAATATTAATTTTCGCCCCCTGGAGCGGTGAACTGGGGATCTATGTACAGAGTGATTTATGTAGAACCCTAGATCAGTGTTTCTCAAACTTTTTTGAAGTAGGGACCACTTTTTAAATTCAGAACAGTTCCGTGGACCACCTTACTCTTAAATTAATTTAATTTTATATTAGTATTAACTACTTAAGGTAATGTTAATAGAAGAAAATTCATTTTTGTTTTTCTAATAATTGAAGGCTATTAGAGTTTGGATAATCTTTAACTTCTTAACTAAAAAAAAAAAAAATAAATGTTGCTACACTTAATGAGATGGATGAGTCTGCCGATTCTTGCACAGTTGTTCTTTATTAGTACATATGCTGGTAAGCTTAAGTCGGAGAACGTCACATACCTCGAGAAGATTACGGTCGCCCGCTTTGTTTTTATTTGAGTTAGTGATGAAAACCCTTTTTCACACAGATACATAGAAGCAAACTAAATTATAATCTCTAAACCACCATTGTACAGTTCACTATATTGTCTTTTCACTTGTGATGAGGTCCAGAAATTAACCATATCATCCGCTTGGAATTTCATTTTAACTCCGGTCTCATTCAAGAGTTCAATTAACTGTTCTCTTTCACCCAATGCAAGTTTGTTAGTTTCAATATCACAATCTGTGGCGATCTTCTATTCCTTCGTATCTGTCGTCTCGCTTCACTTACCTTTCTTCCCACCACAATCTGAACACACGCTCTCGCCATGAAACAATACTAACAATACCATCCCATCGCACCTCCTCATACTCATCCTCTTTCACAATAGCCCTGCCAAGACTCTGGAATTCTTTACCTGCTAGCATCAGGGACTGTCGAAATAAAATTCAATTCAAACGCAAACTTACTAGGCACTTGGTCAGTAATTGAGACTCGTTCAGACATGGTTTCTTGTAAATAGTTCTTTTAATCTACCACAAAATATCTCAATATCCGGTAATTTCATCACTATAGAATTTTGTTATTGTAGGTTTAATTTGTAATTTAGTAAATACAAAAATATTCTTTGTTCTTAACTTCTATGATAAAATGTCTAGCTTTCATTAATCAGGTATTCTTGTCGTACTTTAATTTTTATTGTAATTGTAATTGTAATTGTAAATTTAATATTAATTGTAATCTTATTGTTCATGTTATAGTTGTAATCCCCTGGTAGAGGGGCAGAGAAGGCCTAACGGCCTTATCTCTACTAGGTTAAATAAATAAATCTAATCTAATCTAATGAAAGTGATCGCGAACGCATGAAAATTAGTCATATTTACTTGGAAAATAAGTTTAAAATTGTGATCTCAGAGATGTATTATTGGTGTACGACGTGCAGTACGTGACCATTTCAATGTGCAGACTGGGTGTCGGAAAAACTATTAAGAAAATCATAAATACATGAAAAGGTTAAGTCCTCTGTTATGAATTCGGGTGGTCCCTGGCTGGGTTACAGGCGCGGCGCCAGATGTGAACGGACACGCTACGTTCACAGTGCTTTAAATCCCTTCTTTTGTTGTTGACAGAGTGGGAAATCAGTAGACTGATAGGGTAATAAATTTCATAAAATATCAGCAGTCGGGAAAAAACTGAAAGGCGATTGCCATGTGTGATTTCCAAACTCTAACATTTTCAGCTGTAGAGTGATACGCAATTAGTTTGCATTTTATTTTTTCTTCTGGCTTTTTTGAAGGACCACAAAGGCAGACCTCGAGGACCACAGGTGGTCCGCGGACCATAGTCTGAGAAACGCTGCCCTAGATCTTAATATAATATATACTCAGATTTCTCGGCGTTATAGGTTTTGATGGTATCAATTTTTGTCAGGTATACTGTGCTGCCATCTAGTTGTTACATAAGGAGTGACTCCCATTTCAATTGCATTAGCGACTGTATTGCCATCTCGTGTTCGTTTACGGCGGACGGGTGGCGATCCTGGCGGTTGTTCTCTTCAAAGTGCAACCGATTTTAACATAGGAATGAGCAATCTATATGTGATCTGGGGTAGAACTAACATATTTCTTTCTTTCTTTCTTTCTTTCTTTCTTTCTTTCTGTCTTTCTTTCTTTCTTTCTTTCTTTCTTTCTCTTTTACTTTCCTTCTTTCTTTCTTTCTTTCTTTTCTTTCTTTCTTTCTTTAAAAACGAATGATGCTAGCCACAATTTGTTATACCTCAAATGTAGAGTATCTTTGGGAAATGACTAACCTCTAGTCTATAGCAAATGTTGAAAATTCTTGATTTATTCTGCTGAAAATTCACTTAATGACCAATCTATAACGTCAAATTAAGCAGGAGTTTTGATTCCCTGTCACGAGATGCGCAGATGTTTATTCTTTATCCCTTATTGTTGCAGCTGTTTTCGACATTTTGTTTTAGTCACTGAAAATCGTCGTTGTACCTGCAATAACTCCTGTGTGCAAAATATATAATTTTTCAGTAGGAGGATAAAACACATTTATTCATCCTATGGCAGTCGTACATAGGGGATTGTGAATTCTTACATTTTCGAAATAAAGAAATATAATTACATACAGGAGATTTTATTATTTGCCGTATCACCATTTAAGCTATTTAATAGAGCAAAAATCTGAAAATCGATAAATATGTCACATAGGAGTTATTGCAGGAACGACGATGAAATGCAGTACACATTAAATCAACGGCTCTTCCTTGTGAAGCAATACTTGATTATGAATTCAATTACAGCTACTCAAAGGGCATACCAGAGAGAATTTGGTGTTAGCAATCCCTCCAAAGAAACACACTATTGGGACTGGTAAGCAAATTGGAATCAACTGGATCTCTAATAGAATAATAATTTTGATGACAATAAATATACAGAACTGGACATCCCCTTACAATTACTCTCTCTCTGAAGATACTGTGAGATATTCAGGCCAGGTGGTCGAAGTGCGATGGAGCAGCGTCGTGCTGGTACCACATACTAGCGTGCGATTGTAAGAGAACGTCCTCGAGAAGTTCAGGCAAGGCATGCTGTAGATACTCCATTCTCATTTCCGGTCATGGTTTCCTTGGTGAAAACTCTTCACCACATCACCACTACACTCACCAAAATTTTGAAAGCGCCATTCAGTTACACCCTGTACATACCTACCGTGTATACAAATTCTAAATTTAATGAATGTAATGAATATACTAACAAATGAAAAGAAGACATTGAAATTATAGGTAGACATCACATTCAACTTTTTTAAATTTAAAATTTCAAGAGCCCATGTATTCTGATAGTGAAGCCATAGAAATACATAATTCATGAAAACACCACCCTAAAGTTAGATGGCGTTCCTGAAATATTAGCAGTTCTTCAGTGAGGCAGGTACATTTCATGCGAAATCGAGAAATTAAAAATTCTGTAATTTGGTTATAGAAGCACTTGTAAGAATTCAGAGAAAGTATCGTATTAAGGGGGGAGATACATTGACCTGCAAAAATTTAGTGAAATTCGTCTTTTTTATTTCTCAGCTATACTATAAAAGATAAACGAACAAAACTTTTCATGCTTAATATACATAAATTACTCTTGATAAAACATTATCCAGAATATTAAAATAGTATAATTTTTTACAATCGTAAGGCATTTACAATAAAATATACAATTGTTTAAATATCTGCATGATTCTTTTACTGGAATGTTTTAAATACCTACATCGGCATCATAGTGTAGGATCTTTTACCTATTCCTTCTTAATCGTTGGAATGGAATTTAACTGCGGGGGTCACTGATGGCCCAGCACTGCGACCTGTTGAGATTATTGCGCTAACCCTCGATATGGAATGAGTTGCGTGCCACAGATCCCCTACTCGCACCGCCCTAACCACATGACTCCCTAACGACCGGTCCCTACAGCCGACAGAAATCCGTATACCATTCCTGCTTCGGCAACTTTCCCCAAGGCCCCCCTGTCGGTCCGAGGTGAAACTCCTCCCCCGAGTAGGTCCGCCTTGGGTGCCATTGCAGAAGCCATCCAACGTCGCTTAGCTACATTCCACGGAGGCTGGTAGAGAGAGCCAATAGTTTCGGGATACCGCCTGTAGAGTGATCTGAAAAACCAGAAACGGGATGATGAGGAAAGGATGATGGGGGAGGGAAGGAAGTGGCGAAGATGAGTGGGGTTCCAATCGCCTGATAAAGTTACCAGATATTCATCCATAGGAGTGAGGGAAAAATTCCGAAAAAACCTCACCCAGGGAACTCGTCCTAACCGGGAATGGAACTCGGCACCGCTGGGTTCGGAGTTAGACTCGCTAACCCCTCAGCCACAACGGTGGACTTTCTTAATCGTTACCTTCAATATTAATTTTTCTAAAATTTTTATTAAGAAAAAAATATTTCCTGAAGGAATAGGTAAAAGGTCATAGACTATGTTGTTGATGTAGATCTGTAAAATATTTCTGTAAAAGAATCATGCAGATATTTAATTAAGTGTAAACGTTATTATGTACATGTTTTACGGTTGTAAAAAAGAACTTATGGAAATTTGATATTATTTTTACAGGTAATTGTTAGCTTTTTTAATCATACTTTGAATAGTGTTTTATAAAATGAAAAGTCCACTGCAATAATGATGAATGTCACTTTCTTGTCGAAAATGAACCCAAGACTGTCAGTGCATAGCGTAAGACATATAGAATGTACATACAGAGTTATATGGCATTAACACTGATAGTCATTGTCCAGTAATGATCGGAAAATCACAGTTAAGCTTTGAGCGCTAAACATTTCAAACTTTCAATTGCTTCTCCTGCAAAATGTATTCAAAATGACATCCATCATTCTTGCAGTGGTCGACCTGGTTGGCGAGTTGGTATAGCGCTGGCCTTCTATGCCCAAGGTTGCGGGTTCGATCCCGGGCCAGGTCAATGGCATTTAAGTGTGCTTAAATGTGACAGGGTCATGTCAGTAGAGTTACTGGCATGTAAAAGAACTCCTGCAGGACAAAATTCCGGCACATCCGGCGACGCTGATATAACCTCTGCAGTTGCGAGCGTCGTTAAATAAAACATAACATTTAACATTTCTTGCAGTGGACTCTTCAAATGTAATGTACGTATATTAAGCATGATAAGTTTTATTCATTTAACTTTTATAATAGATTAAATAAAAAAAATTAATTTCACTAAATTTTTGCAGGCTAATGGTGCCCTCCCCCCTTAAATAAATTACGAAATTAGGGTAATTTATTGATCCTGTTGCTAATGTGTTGTAGGCATCAAGTGAATACAGCTCACCGTCGCGTCTATTCCACTGACTTCGCGTTTCTCGCAACCTTTTACTCCAGTCAATGTCCAACTCAGCGCACAACGTCCTTCCTTTTTCTCCGTTTCGTTTCTTTATTTTAGTCTGTCTTGTGGTGACGAGGGAGGCTATATTTAGGATGAGCGTTACTGTAAACGTGGATATTTAATTCAGGATTCCTCAAAGAAAGAATCAGAGATTTTGTATAGAAGACTATTTCGAAGATATTCTACAAGTTAGTAGGCCTATTATTAGATTTAAAGATTTCCATTTTACTGGAACAACGTACTACACTTTTTAGTAGCTTTGTGTTAGGAATATAGTTTTATTACAATTCAGATATTTGATTTAAGTCTACAGTCATTAAGAGTGATATCCTTCTGGAAAATATACAACTCTGTAGACTTTCTCGATCAGAACCGGCCCAAAATGCGGGCTATATGGCAATGGCGAGAGGCGCCGACTTCAAGATGCGCCAAAATCCAGAAATGCATGTAGAGTATTAGTTGGGAGATCGGAGTGAAAGAGACCTTTGAGAAGACCGAGACGTAGATGGGACGATAATATTAAAATAGATTTGAGGGAGATAATAATAATAATAATAATAATAATGATTTATTTTAGCTGGCAGATGGGATATGATGATAGAGACTGGATTAATCATGTGCAGGATAGGGACCAATGGCGGGCTTATGTGAGGGCGGCAATGAACCTGTCATTTGTAAGTAAATATTATTATTTTAATTTATTTATGCTCGACCATGCCGAAATGTAGTAATTATACACCTGGTAGCAGACCTTTAATGCATGTCATTAAGTACACCTACTCATTAAAGGTCAGGTCTTTCAGCCAATGACGACTCAGGTTACAACTGTTCAGCCAATGACAGGTCAGCTTTCTACCGTTATAAAACCGCAAGTATCGATTATTCTCGGATATGCAATCGAAAGAGAATTAGCGAAAAGTCATGGAGGCTGGAAATCCAATATTGTCGCAGAAGGTTACGCTCTGTTACTATAATAATTAGCATTAATAGTAAATAATAATCAAATAAATTCAATTTGTCATCTCGTTTTTCAATGTCAAATTTAATTTCAATGTTATCTCTGTAGGTTCTTATGACCTAGCAAGGTCAATGTGGACATCTGTTCCTCGGAAAAAATCAATACTTTCGCGTCTGCGCACATCTCACAACATACGGGACATTGGTCAAGGTCAGATACAAAGAAAATTAATAATATCAAGTTAGAAATATGGTCAAGCATAAAAAGTCGTATGAAACTCGCCTATAATGGTAATTAAGAAGCTCGTATGAAAATTATGAAACTCGCTTGCGCTCGTTTCATAAATATCCATACTCACTTCTTAATTACCTTCATTATAGGCTCGTTGCATAATGTACTATTAACTTATTTAATTTTGTACAAGCATAATATGATTATAGGGTTTACTTATACTCAGAAACTGTTATTCGTTTAAATAGGTAAGATAACACTTTAATGAAATAAAGGCGTAATTTCTGTAATATCATATGTGATTACCTGAATACAATATTTACACTGGAAACTATACATTTTGAAATTCGTGTTTGTTTAGAAATAGATTTGACCTTAGCTATTCTTCTACAGAGGCGCAATTTTACATTATTCATAGATAACGTCTATGAATTCACTGTTATGTTCTTTATTCCCAGTAGTTAACAATATTAAGTAAATTTTAATGACTATTATTCACGTAAAACCTCGTTTACCTACAATTCCGACGCTGGTGCTTCGCACTCGTAGAGCATCTTTTACGTGCTTGTAGCACCATCAGGTGGAATTCCGATATAAGAATGACAATAATGGCGTGGAGGCTGCGAAGCAGGTGGTGACCTGGTATTCGGAGGAAGACGAAGGCATGCAGGCAGATATCGAACCGTAGTGACATCTGCAATTTTGGACTCGTCGCCAAAGAATCGAAGAAAGTTTGTGCTATGACACCACACACATATATCTGCTTCAATAATTTCCTCATCAGTAAGCATAAAAAAATGGAAAGTGCTTAAATATTCACGAGTTTTCAACAAATTCTCAGAAATTAAACTGACTAACTTACTTGCCACATGGAATACATACAAAAATCTGGTTGCTTGATGTATTCATGTCACAAGTTAAAACTGAGCGAGGTGGCTGAAGCGTTAAGTATGGGACTCACATTCGGAAGGTCCATGGTTCAAATCCCCGGACCGATGATCCTGACTGTGGTTTTTCCGTGGTTTTCCACACTTATTTAGGCAAGATTCGAATTAGGAATTTCAATACCATGGTCCATTTCCCTTTCTCTTGCCCGTATAAAAAGAATTTACATTTCAGGAATCCGCCCCTGAGCACGAGTTCTACTCTTTCAGGGGCGAGCTAAAGTTTTTCTGTACATATTATATTTTATGTTACAATTATTAATAGCAAAATAATAAATAAATAAATATAATTCATACTGTCCCGCGTCGTGGCGTCGTGGTCTAAGGCATCCTGCCTGGGACTCGCGTTACGGAATGTGCGCTGGTTAGAGTCCTCATGGGAGAAGAAATTTTCTCATGAAATTTCGGCCAGTGTATGGGACCGGTGCCCACCCAGCATTGGGATGCACTTGGGAAGCTACGATAAGTAGCGAAATCCGGTTACTCAAACCAGCTGTAACGGCTGGGTAGCTCATCGTGCTAACCACACAATACCTCCATTCTGGTTGGATGATCGTTCACCTCTGCTTCGGCATGTGGCCGTGAGGCCATCAGCCGGCTGGTCGGTCTTGACCCTTAGTGGGCTGTAGCGCCACGAATTATTATTATTATTATTATTATTATTATTATTATTATTATTATTATTATTATAATTCATATTGAGCTTCTCATTCTATAGGCATATTAAGATCATGTCCGATATTTTTGTAAGTTTGCAGGAGAGGCATCCACTCTGGGTTCTGAGCCTTCCGCAATATCTCTGTCAGGATTCATTCCTTAAGAACACTTCCGAGGGCGCTTCGACATCCTAGAAGGGCTGTGGAAATGGATCCTGTGCTGCTTGGTCACTTTGGCGGTATGAACTTCAGGCGGGGGTGTAGGGGGCTCATTAGGTGAATGGGTGAGAGGTCTCATGCTGCCGGTGAGCTGGTACACCTCATTCTCATTCATCCCATAATTCGAGGTGCACAATAGGCCACAGTCGAGCCGATGTGCTGAAGGGTCGTCCCCATGCCGCCCCTAGCCAATCAACACCACCACCGCCACCACCACCACCACCACCACCACCACTACTACGGCCATAAGTTCTACTTCTTCCTAGGGAATGTTTCTATTTGTTGTGAATGTGTTGTCTTGGAAGGTGAAGCATGCGAATTTATTATCATACATAATAGATTAATGTCTTTCCCTTCTCTTTCACATATTGTATTTCTCCACTCCTATCTATCTTGCGTCTCGTTTTCAAAATTTATCCACCCATCATAACCTAGACACACGATCACAACACTCCTCAATATTATCCATTCCCTCCCACCGAACATCCTCATATTCATCTTCTTTCACTGTGGCTGTTCCTCGACTTTGGAATTCCCTACCGAGTAATGTCAGGGACTGTCAGACATCAAACCAATTTAAGAATAGACTAACGAAATATTTTTCTAACAATACTTGTTAACAATAATAGCTCTTTCAGGTTTCTCAGTGTTAATGGTTATATATATATATATATATATATATATATATATATATATATATATATATATATATCAAAGTTTATTATTGTCACACTAACATTACTTATCCAACTTTCATTATTTATTTTCATGTTGTTTTATGGTCTACATATTAATTTAATAACTATGTAACCAATTGTATTCAATTAGAATTAAAGTCTGGCTGGGCGGAAGAGAAGGCCTACTGGTCTTAGCTCTGCTAGATTAAATAAATAAATTATTATTATTATTATTATTATTATTATTATTATTATTATTATTATTATTATTATTATGAAAATTAGTATAACCAATCATGTGACGACAGCAACCGCCATAGTGTTCTAGTGCGAGCGCTTATAAAGCCAGGAAGCCCGGGTTTAAAGATTCAACCAAATAATATAAAACTAATTCAAAGCGGTAATGCTAAAGATAATGTTGTGAAAATAAACTATAATTAAAAAAATTTAATCAACAACATATACAAAAACAATTAATTAATTTTAATACAAAAATAAAAATAAAAAAAAATATTTATATAATATTTCACATTATATCCCAGTATATCAAGCCGGAGTTTATAATTCGTGTTGGGAAATGCTTCTCTTAATCTTAGTATACAACAAAATTAGTATTTCCAGATCATGAATGAAACCTATTCTACTCATCCTACATATGATCCATATATCTTAATATCATCTATTAGATATCTGATATCTTCTTCTGCCCTTAACTCTCCTGCCGTTCACCATTCCTTCCAGTCCAGTTTATTCTCAACCAGTGACCTATCAATTCCTTTTTTCTTTCTGATCACTTTCAACGTCATTCTTTCTTCACCTACTCTTTCCAACACAACTTCGTTTCTTATTTTGTCTCTCCATTTCACACGCTCCATCGTTTTCCATATCCACATTTCAAATGCTTCTAGTCGCTTCTCTTCACTTCGTCGCAATGTCCATGTTTCTGCCCCATACAATGCTACACTCCACACAAAGCACTGCACTAGTTTCTTCCTTAGTTCTTTTTTCAGAGGTCCGCAGATATGCTCCATTTTCTATTAAAATCATTCTTTGCCATTGCTATCTTCCTTTTTACTTCTTGGCAGCAGCTCATGTTACTGCTTATGGTGCACCCCAAGTGTTTGAAGCTGTTCCCAATGCTTTATTGCCTCATTTATTATTCGCAAGTTTACCTTCTTTACTTTTCTTCCTATAACCACGGTCTTCGTTTTGTTTCAATTCATCTTCATCCCATACTCCTCACAGCTGTCATTTACAGTAGCTCCAGTAGAATATCCCTTAGTATCATCTCCTCTTCTGCTAACAACGCCATATCGTCAGTAAATCTTATGATCTTTATTCTTCTTCCTCCTACTATCACTGCTCCCTTGTTCTGAATATAGTTCTTCACTAAATCCTTCAAGAAGATGTTGTACATGGTAGGTGTTAAAGCTATATATTGTCAGTTAATTAAATTAGAGCATTCTGTAAGAGAAGTTTGAATGAAGAACTCTGTATCTTGCCAGAGACCATTGTAGTTCTCTAATGTAATGAACCATTCCACCTATATGCAATTCAAATACCTCCCTAACCTCATGTCCAGAATCCACCTAGTTGTTGTAACTGCAGGCCAAGTTCGATGGACAACTTCACACAGAAGTTTAATACGCTACAACGCTCTAGTTAACACAGTGTACTTTGGGTAAGCAGACAGATTACATACTGAAATGTCCAGTGTTTTGTTTAATCCTTGTTTTCGTCACGCGCTAGTAAGTTGAAACTCATTTCACAAGGAAAAGTTGCCTAGACAATTTCTTTACTAGGTAAATGATAATAAGAAATCCCGATGTAGAAAATCGCATAAGTTCGATAATAGTACATTATGCAACGAGCCTATAATGAAGGTAATTAAGAACTGAGTATGAATATTTATGAAACTCGCTTGCGCTCGTTTCATAATTTTCATACGAGCTTCTTAATTACCATTATAGGCGAGTTTCATACAACTTTTTATGCTCGACCATATTTCTAACTTGATATTATTAATTTTATTGTATCTGACCTAGAGCAATGTCCTGTATGTTGTGAGATGTGCGCAGACGCGAAAGTATTGATTTTTTCCGAGGAACAGATGTTCACATTGACCTTGCTAGGCCATAAGAACCTACAGAGATAACAATTAAATAAAATTAGACATTGAAAAACGAGATGACAAATTGTATTTATTTGAATATTATTTACAATTAACGCTAATTATTATAGTAACAGAACATAACCTTCTGCGACAGTATTGGATTTCCAGCCTCCATGACTTTTCGCTAATTCTCTTTCGATTGCATATCCGAGAATAATCGATACTTGCGGTTTTATAACGGTAGAAAGCTGACCTGTCATTGGCTGAACAGTTGTAACCTGAGTCGTCATTGGCTGAAAGACCTGACATTTAATGAGTAGGTGTACTTAATGACATGCATTAAAGGTCTGCTACCAGGTGTATAATTACTACATTTCGGCATGGTCGAGCATAAATTTTTTTATACACAATAGCTTCGTAGTACGTAATAAGTAGATCCTGTATTTTATTTTATAAGTTTGTACATAATAGAAACCAAGAATAAAGTGATACTAGTATATATATATATATATATATATATATATATATATATATATATATATATATAAAATTTGAACTGGTAATGGAAATTATGGGAAAACGGCTGAACAGATTTTAATAAGTGACCCCTCATTTTCATGCCTGGCATCCAAAGTTTTTCGGAAAAGTAGTAGTTTTCAGTGAAATGTCAATTTTCCTATTTTCCAAAATCCATCCGTTGTCAGTTTTGAGAATTATTTTATTCAATCACGGCCGACTTGATTGAATTTCAGAACAAAACACACACTACAATAAACAATAGGCTATTACACGAAGGCCATGACCTGCAGGATTGCCGACATATTTAGAGCTCAATTCAATCTGTTATTAAAAACTGATTCTGCAGTGTATAATTTTCTGAGTACAGCTGTGTATTGGATATTCAAATTTACGAAACTTGAGGTGGTTTGATGACATTATTACCATTAGAAATTAAATATTATTATAGTTAATATCATGATGCATCTATTTTTTCATTAATTGTACATAATATTGATGCCATATTGATGACATGAAAGTGAAACGTTTTGTGGTTATGTAAGTAAATGTAGAGAATATCTTAATTTAGATCTTCATTTCTATTACTGAGTGGCTGCTATATATAAGTACAAAACTTAAGTAAGATAATAATATTGTTATTAAAAATCAAATATGTTTATACTTATTAACCCAGTGGGGTTGGGTTATTTTCATATACTTAATGGCGGTGTAGTGTAGATATTGATATGTGTCATTGTCTTCAGTATTGGCTCGAGAGAGCGCAAAAATTACAATTTCCTAAGGAAAGATAAAAAGGATTACTTACTGATAAGTGATAACATAAGAGGCCTAGAAAATGTTGTAGTCTCCAGATAATTTCAGCAGGATCTCTTAGTAGGATAAATTAATTTTACGCTCTACATTTCAAGTTCTACATGCAGCAGTTATACGAAAATGCTATTGTTCGAAAGCTTAGCAAACCTGACATTTTTTTAAATTTTGCCTACAATCCACAATGACCTGAAATAGCTACTGCTATCGTCCTGACATTGATACTTGCGTTTTCGCGTTGAAACTCAAAAACTGAATTTGGATAGGTTCAAGAAAAAGTATTTGGCCTAAAAAAATCCATTCAGAGGAGGTATGTTTCATTATTATGGAAACAAATAACTATCAAAAAGACAAGTATTCTTCATTGAAAACAAATCTGAAAAATTTTTATTTCAACGTCTAACGAACTTAGTTTGCAGCAGTATTTGCTGCACAAGCCACTAGTAATCATATAAAAGCGATTCTGTGTCCACTTAACTCCTCGTATGAGATATATATTATTTTTAATGTACCGAAGTACATATGATATTTCCATGCAGATATTCTGCGTCATCATACGATGAAAGAGTAATGGAACGGAGAAAAATTCTCTCCGGCGCCGGGATTTGAACCCGGGTTTTCAGCTCTACGTGCTGATACTTTATCCACTAAGCCACACCGGATACAACTCCGACGCCGGTTAGAATCGTCTCAGATTAAGCTCCAACTCTTGGGTTCCCTCTAGTGACCGCCCTCTGCATTACGTCATAGATGTCTATGAACGCAGGACCGAAGTCCATACATGTGCTGAGGTGCACTCGATATGAGTGACTAGTTGGCCGGGATCCGACGGAATAAGCGCCGTCTTAAATCACGAAGTGATTACGCATATCATATATATTATTTTTAATGTACCGAAGTACATATGATATTTCCATGCAGATATTCTGCGTCATCATACGATGAAAGAGTAATGGAACGGAGAAAAATTCTCTCCGGCGCCGGGATTTGAACCCGGGTTTTCAGCTCTACGTGCTGATGCTTTATCCACTAAGCCACACCGGATACAACTCCGACGCCGGTTAGAATCGTCTCAGATTAAGCTCCAACTCTTGGGTTCCCTCTAGTGACCGCCCTCTGCTCTACGTCATAGATGTCTATGAACGCAGGACCGAAGTCCACACATGTGCTGAGGTGCACTCGATATGAGTGACTAGTTGGCCGGGATCCGACGGAATAAGCGCCGTCTTAAATCACGAAGTGATTACGCATATCATATATATTATTTTTAATGTACCGAAATACATATGATATTTCCATGCAGATATTCTGCGTCATCATACGATGAAAGAGTAATGGAACGGAGAAAAATTCTCTCCGGCGCCGGGATTTGAACCCGGGTTTTCAGCTCTACGTGCTGATGCTTTATCCACTAAGCCACACCGGATACAACTCCGACGCCGGTTAGAATCGTCTCAGATTAAGCTCCAACTCTTGGGTTCCCTCTAGTGACCGCCCTCTGCACTACGTCATAGATGTCTATGAACGCAGGACCGAAGTCCACACATGTGCTGAGGTGCACTCGATATGAGTGACTAGTTGGCCGGGATCCGACGGAATAAGCGCCGTCTTAAATCACGAAGTGATTACGCATATCATATATATTATTTTTAATGTACCGAAATACATATGATATTTCCATGCAGATATTCTGCGTCATCATACGATGAAAGAGTAATGGAACGGAGAAAAATTCTCTCCGGCGCCGGGATTTGAACCAGGGTTTTCAGCTCTACGTGCTGATGCTTTATCCACTAAGCCACACCGGATACAACTCCGACGCCGGTTAGAATCGTCTCAGATTAAGCTCCAACTCTTGG
This sequence comes from Periplaneta americana, assembly GCF_040183065.1. Classification (NCBI taxonomy): domain Eukaryota; kingdom Metazoa; phylum Arthropoda; class Insecta; order Blattodea; family Blattidae; genus Periplaneta; species Periplaneta americana. The sequence continues at coordinate 205,625,615 of NC_091117.1, read as the reverse complement.
GTTCCCTCTAGTGACCGCCCTCTGCACTACGTCATAGATGTCTATGAACGGAGGACCGAAGTCCACACATGTGCTGAGGTGCACTCGATATGAGTGACTAGTTGGCCGGGATCCGACGGAATAAGCGCCGTCTTAAATCACGAAGTGATTACGCATATCATATATATTATTTTTAATGTACCGAAGTACATATGATATTTCCATGCAGATATTCTGCGTCATCATACGATGAAAGAGTAATGGAACGGAGAAAAATTCTCTCCGGCGCCGGGATTTGAACCCGGGTTTTCAGCTCTACGTGCTGATGCTTTATCCACTAAGCCACACCGGATACAACTCCGACGCCGGTTAGAATCGTCTCAGATTAAGCTCCAACTCTTGGGTTCCCTCTAGTGACCGCCCTCTGCTCTACGTCATAGATGTCTATGAACGCAGGACCGAAGTCCACACATGTGCTGAGGTGCACTCGATATGAGTGACTAGTTGGCCGGGATCCGACGGAATAAGCGCCGTCTTAAATCACGAAGTGATTACGCATATCATATATATTATTTTTAATGTACCGAAATACATATGATATTTCCATGCAGATATTCTGCGTCATCATACGATGAAAGAGTAATGGAACGGAGAAAAATTCTCTCCGGCGCCGGGATTTGAACCCGGGTTTTCAGCTCTACGTGCTGATGCTTTATCCACTAAGCCACACCGGATACAACTCCGACGCCGGTTAGAATCGTCTCAGATTAAGCTCCAACTCTTGGGTTCCCTCTAGTGACCGCCCTCTGCACTACGTCATAGATGTCTATGAACGCAGGACCGAAGTCCACACATGTGCTGAGGTGCACTCGATATGAGTGACTAGTTGGCCGGGATCCGACGGAATAAGCGCCGTCTTAAATCACGAAGTGATTACGCATATCATATATATTATTTTTAATGTACCGAAATACATATGATATTTCCATGCAGATATTCTGCGTCATCATACGATGAAAGAGTAATGGAACGGAGAAAAATTCTCTCCGGCGCCGGGATTTGAACCAGGGTTTTCAGCTCTACGTGCTGATGCTTTATCCACTAAGCCACACCGGATACAACTCCGACGCCGGTTAGAATCGTCTCAGATTAAGCTCCAACTCTTGGGTTCCCTCTAGTGACCGCCCTCTGCACTACGTCATAGATGTCTATGAACGGAGGACCGAAGTCCACACATGTGCTGAGGTGCACTCGATATGAGTGACTAGTTGGCCGGGATCCGACGGAATAAGCGCCGTCTTAAATCACGAAGTGATTACGCATATCATATATATTATTTTTAATGTACCGAAGTACATATGATATTTCCATGCAGATATTCTGCGTCATCATACGATGAAAGAGTAATGGAACGGAGAAAAATTCTCTCCGGCGCCGGGATTTGAACCCGGGTTTTCAGCTCTACGTGCTGATGCTTTATCCACTAAGCCACACCGGATACAACTCCGACGCCGGTTAGAATCGTCTCAGATTAAGCTCCAACTCTTGGGTTCCCTCTAGTGACCGCCCTCTGCACTACGCCATAGATGTCTATGAACGCAGGACCGAAGTCCACACATGTGCTGAGGTGCACTCGATATGAGTGACTAGTTGGCCGGGATCCGACGGAATAAGCGCCGTCTTAAATCACGAAGTGATTACGCATATCATATATATTATTTTTAATGTACCGAAATACATATGATATTTCCATGCAGATATTCTGCGTCATCATACGATGAAAGAGTAATGGAACGGAGAAAAATTCTCTCCGGCGCCGGGATTTGAACCAGGGTTTTCAGCTCTACGTGCTGATGCTTTATCCACTAAGCCACACCGGATACAACTCCGACGCCGGTTAGAATCGTCTCAGATTAAGCTCCAACTCTTGGGTTCCCTCTAGTGACCGCCCTCTGCACTACGTCATAGATGTCTATGAACGGAGGACCGAAGTCCACACATGTGCTGAGGTGCACTCGATATGAGTGACTAGTTGGCCGGGATCCGACGGAATAAGCGCCGTCTTAAATCACGAAGTGATTACGCATATCATATATATTATTTTTAATGTACCGAAGTACATATGATATTTCCATGCAGATATTCTGCGTCATCATACGATGAAAGAGTAATGGAACGGAGAAAAATTCTCTCCGGCGCCGGGATTTGAACCCGGGTTTTCAGCTCTACGTGCTGATGCTTTATCCACTAAGCCACACCGGATACAACTCCGACGCCGGTTAGAATCGTCTCAGATTAAGCTCCAACTCTTGGGTTCCCTCTAGTGACCGCCCTCTGCACTACGTCATAGATGTCTATGAACGCAGGACCGAAGTCCACACATGTGCTGAGGTGCACTCGATATGAGTGACTAGTTGGCCGGGATCCGACGGAATAAGCGCCGTCTTAAATCACGAAGTGATTACGCATATCATATATATTATTTTTAATGTACCGAAATACATATGATATTTCCATGCAGATATTCTGCGTCATCATACGATGAAAGAGTAATGGAACGGAGAAAAATTCTCTCCGGCGCCGGGATTTGAACCAGGGTTTTCAGCTCTACGTGCTGATGCTTTATCCACTAAGCCACACCGGATACAACTCCGACGCCGGTTAGAATCGTCTCAGATTAAGCTCCAACTCTTGGGTTCCCTCTAGTGACCGCCCTCTGCACTACGTCATAGATGTCTATGAACGGAGGACCGAAGTCCACACATGTGCTGAGGTGCACTCGATATGAGTGACTAGTTGGCCGGGATCCGACGGAATAAGCGCCGTCTTAAATCACGAAGTGATTACGCATATCATATATATTATTTTTAATGTACCGAAGTACATATGATATTTCCATGCAGATATTCTGCGTCATCATACGATGAAAGAGTAATGGAACGGAGAAAAATTCTCTCCGGCGCCGGGATTTGAACCCGGGTTTTCAGCTCTACGTGCTGATGCTTTATCCACTAAGCCACACCGGATACAACTCCGACGCCGGTTAGAATCGTCTCAGATTAAGCTCCAACTCTTGGGTTCCCTCTAGTGACCGCCCTCTGCACTACGTCATAGATGTCTATGAACGCAGGACCGAAGTCCACACATGTGCTGAGGTGCACTCGATATGAGTGACTAGTTGGCCGGGATCCGACGGAATAAGCGCCGTCTTAAATCACGAAGTGATTACGCATATCATATATATTATTTTTAATGTACCGAAATACATATGATATTTCCATGCAGATATTCTGCGTCATCATACGATGAAAGAGTAATGGAACGGAGAAAAATTCTCTCCGGCGCCGGGATTTGAACCAGGGTTTTCAGCTCTACGTGCTGATGCTTTATCCACTAAGCCACACCGGATACAACTCCGACGCCGGTTAGAATCGTCTCAGATTAAGCTCCAACTCTTGGGTTCCCTCTAGTGACCGCCCTCTGCACTACGTCATAGATGTCTATGAACGGAGGACCGAAGTCCACACATGTGCTGAGGTGCACTCGATATGAGTGACTAGTTGGCCGGGATCCGACGGAATAAGCGCCGTCTTAAATCACGAAGTGATTACGCATATCATATATATTATTTTTAATGTACCGAAGTACATATGATATTTCCATGCAGATATTCTGCGTCATCATACGATGAAAGAGTAATGGAACGGAGAAAAATTCTCTCCGGCGCCGGGATTTGAACCCGGGTTTTCAGCTCTACGTGCTGATGCTTTATCCACTAAGCCACACCGGATACAACTCCGACGCCGGTTAGAATCGTCTCAGATTAAGCTCCAACTCTTGGGTTCCCTCTAGTGACCGCCCTCTGCACTACGTCATAGATGTCTATGAACGCAGGACCGAAGTCCACACATGTGCTGAGGTGCACTCGATATGAGTGACTAGTTGGCCGGGATCCGACGGAATAAGCGCCGTCTTAAATCACGAAGTGATTACGCATATCATATATATTATTTTTAATGTACCGAAATACATATGATATTTCCATGCAGATATTCTGCGTCATCATACGATGAAAGAGTAATGGAACGGAGAAAAATTCTCTCCGGCGCCGGGATTTGAACCAGGGTTTTCAGCTCTACGTGCTGATGCTTTATCCACTAAGCCACACCGGATACAACTCCGACGCCGGTTAGAATCGTCTCAGATTAAGCTCCAACTCTTGGGTTCCCTCTAGTGACCGCCCTCTGCACTACGTCATAGATGTCTATGAACGGAGGACCGAAGTCCACACATGTGCTGAGGTGCACTCGATATGAGTGACTAGTTGGCCGGGATCCGACGGAATAAGCGCCGTCTTAAATCACGAAGTGATTACGCATATCATATATATTATTTTTAATGTACCGAAGTACATATGATATTTCCATGCAGATATTCTGCGTCATCATACGATGAAAGAGTAATGGAACGGAGAAAAATTCTCTCCGGCGCCGGGATTTGAACCCGGGTTTTCAGCTCTACGTGCTGATGCTTTATCCACTAAGCCACACCGGATACAACTCCGACGCCGGTTAGAATCGTCTCAGATTAAGCTCCAACTCTTGGGTTCCCTCTAGTGACCGCCCTCTGCACTACGTCATAGATGTCTATGAACGCAGGACCGAAGTCCACACATGTGCTGAGGTGCACTCGATATGAGTGACTAGTTGGCCGGGATCCGACGGAATAAGCGCCGTCTTAAATCACGAAGTGATTACGCATATCATATATATTATTTTTAATGTACCGAAGTACATATGATATTTCCATGCAGATATTCTGCGTCATCATACGATGAAAGAGTAATGGAACGGAGAAAAATTCTCTCCGGCGCCGGGATTTGAACCCGGGTTTTCAGCTCTACGTGCTGATGCTTTATCCACTAAGCCACACCGGATACAACTCCGACGCCGGTTAGAATCGTCTCAGATTAAGCTCCAACTCTTGGGTTCCCTCTAGTGACCGCCCTCTGCACTACGTCATAGATGTCTATGAACGCAGGACCGAAGTCCACACATGTGCTGAGGTGCACTCGATATGAGTGACTAGTTGGCCGGGATCCGACGGAATAAGCGCCGTCTTAAATCACGAAGTGATTACGCATATCATATATATTATTTTTAATGTACCGAAATACATATGATATTTCCATGCAGATATTCTGCGTCATCATACGATGAAAGAGTAATGGAACGGAGAAAAATTCTCTCCGGCGCCGGGATTTGAACCAGGGTTTTCAGCTCTACGTGCTGATGCTTTATCCACTAAGCCACACCGGATACAACTCCGACGCCGGTTAGAATCGTCTCAGATTAAGCTCCAACTCTTGGGTTCCCTCTAGTGACCGCCCTCTGCACTACGTCATAGATGTCTATGAACGGAGGACCGAAGTCCACACATGTGCTGAGGTGCACTCGATATGAGTGACTAGTTGGCCGGGATCCGACGGAATAAGCGCCGTCTTAAATCACGAAGTGATTACGCATATCATATATATTATTTTTAATGTACCGAAGTACATATGATATTTCCATGCAGATATTCTGCGTCATCATACGATGAAAGAGTAATGGAACGGAGAAAAATTCTCTCCGGCGCCGGGATTTGAACCCGGGTTTTCAGCTCTACGTGCTGATGCTTTATCCACTAAGCCACACCGGATACAACTCCGACGCCGGTTAGAATCGTCTCAGATTAAGCTCCAACTCTTGGGTTCCCTCTAGTGACCGCCCTCTGCACTACGTCATAGATGTCTATGAACGCAGGACCGAAGTCCACACATGTGCTGAGGTGCACTCGATATGAGTGACTAGTTGGCCGGGATCCGACGGAATAAGCGCCGTCTTAAATCACGAAGTGATTACGCATATCATATATATTATTTTTAATGTACCGAAATACATATGATATTTCCATGCAGATATTCTGCGTCATCATACGATGAAAGAGTAATGGAACGGAGAAAAATTCTCTCCGGCGCCGGGATTTGAACCAGGGTTTTCAGCTCTACGTGCTGATGCTTTATCCACTAAGCCACACCGGATACAACTCCGACGCCGGTTAGAATCGTCTCAGATTAAGCTCCAACTCTTGGGTTCCCTCTAGTGACCGCCCTCTGCACTACGTCATAGATGTCTATGAACGGAGGACCGAAGTCCACACATGTGCTGAGGTGCACTCGATATGAGTGACTAGTTGGCCGGGATCCGACGGAATAAGCGCCGTCTTAAATCACGAAGTGATTACGCATATCATATATATTATTTTTAATGTACCGAAGTACATATGATATTTCCATGCAGATATTCTGCGTCATCATACGATGAAAGAGTAATGGAACGGAGAAAAATTCTCTCCGGCGCCGGGATTTGAACCCGGGTTTTCAGCTCTACGTGCTGATGCTTTATCCACTAAGCCACACCGGATACAACTCCGACGCCGGTTAGAATCGTCTCAGATTAAGCTCCAACTCTTGGGTTCCCTCTAGTGACCGCCCTCTGCACTACGTCATAGATGTCTATGAACGCAGGACCGAAGTCCACACATGTGCTGAGGTGCACTCGATATGAGTGACTAGTTGGCCGGGATCCGACGGAATAAGCGCCGTCTTAAATCACGAAGTGATTACGCATATCATATATATTATTTTTAATGTACCGAAATACATATGATATTTCCATGCAGATATTCTGCGTCATCATACGATGAAAGAGTAATGGAACGGAGAAAAATTCTCTCCGGCGCCGGGATTTGAACCAGGGTTTTCAGCTCTACGTGCTGATGCTTTATCCACTAAGCCACACCGGATACAACTCCGACGCCGGTTAGAATCGTCTCAGATTAAGCTCCAACTCTTGGGTTCCCTCTAGTGACCGCCCTCTGCACTACGTCATAGATGTCTATGAACGGAGGACCGAAGTCCACACATGTGCTGAGGTGCACTCGATATGAGTGACTAGTTGGCCGGGATCCGACGGAATAAGCGCCGTCTTAAATCACGAAGTGATTACGCATATCATATATATTATTTTTAATGTACCGAAGTACATATGATATTTCCATGCAGATATTCTGCGTCATCATACGATGAAAGAGTAATGGAACGGAGAAAAATTCTCTCCGGCGCCGGGATTTGAACCCGGGTTTTCAGCTCTACGTGCTGATGCTTTATCCACTAAGCCACACCGGATACAACTCCGACGCCGGTTAGAATCGTCTCAGATTAAGCTCCAACTCTTGGGTTCCCTCTAGTGACCGCCCTCTGCACTACGTCATAGATGTCTATGAACGCAGGACCGAAGTCCACACATGTGCTGAGGTGCACTCGATATGAGTGACTAGTTGGCCGGGATCCGACGGAATAAGCGCCGTCTTAAATCACGAAGTGATTACGCATATCATATATATTATTTTTAATGTACCGAAGTACATATGATATTTCCATGCAGATATTCTGCGTCATCATACGATGAAAGAGTAATGGAACGGAGAAAAATTCTCTCCGGCGCCGGGATTTGAACCCGGGTTTTCAGCTCTACGTGCTGATGCTTTATCCACTAAGCCACACCGGATACAACTCCGACGCCGGTTAGAATCGTCTCAGATTAAGCTCCAACTCTTGGGTTCCCTCTAGTGACCGCCCTCTGCACTACGTCATAGATGTCTATGAACGCAGGACCGAAGTCCACACATGTGCTGAGGTGCACTCGATATGAGTGACTAGTTGGCCGGGATCCGACGGAATAAGCGCCGTCTTAAATCACGAAGTGATTACGCATATCATATATATTATTTTTAATGTACCGAAATACATATGATATTTCCATGCAGATATTCTGCGTCATCATACGATGAAAGAGTAATGGAACGGAGAAAAATTCTCTCCGGCGCCGGGATTTGAACCAGGGTTTTCAGCTCTACGTGCTGATGCTTTATCCACTAAGCCACACCGGATACAACTCCGACGCCGGTTAGAATCGTCTCAGATTAAGCTCCAACTCTTGGGTTCCCTCTAGTGACCGCCCTCTGCACTACGTCATAGATGTCTATGAACGGAGGACCGAAGTCCACACATGTGCTGAGGTGCACTCGATATGAGTGACTAGTTGGCCGGGATCCGACGGAATAAGCGCCGTCTTAAATCACGAAGTGATTACGCATATCATATATATTATTTTTAATGTACCGAAGTACATATGATATTTCCATGCAGATATTCTGCGTCATCATACGATGAAAGAGTAATGGAACGGAGAAAAATTCTCTCCGGCGCCGGGATTTGAACCCGGGTTTTCAGCTCTACGTGCTGATGCTTTATCCACTAAGCCACACCGGATACAACTCCGACGCCGGTTAGAATCGTCTCAGATTAAGCTCCAACTCTTGGGTTCCCTCTAGTGACCGCCCTCTGCACTACGTCATAGATGTCTATGAACGCAGGACCGAAGTCCACACATGTGCTGAGGTGCACTCGATATGAGTGACTAGTTGGCCGGGATCCGACGGAATAAGCGCCGTCTTAAATCACGAAGTGATTACGCATATCATATATATTATTTTTAATGTACCGAAATACATATGATATTTCCATGCAGATATTCTGCGTCATCATACGATGAAAGAGTAATGGAACGGAGAAAAATTCTCTCCGGCGCCGGGATTTGAACCAGGGTTTTCAGCTCTACGTGCTGATGCTTTATCCACTAAGCCACACCGGATACAACTCCGACGCCGGTTAGAATCGTCTCAGATTAAGCTCCAACTCTTGGGTTCCCTCTAGTGACCGCCCTCTGCACTACGTCATAGATGTCTATGAACGCAGGACCGAAGTCCACACATGTGCTGAGGTGCACTCGATATGAGTGACTAGTTGGCCGGGATCCGACGGAATAAGCGCCGTCTTAAATCACGAAGTGATTACGCATATCATATATATTATTTTTAATGTACCGAAGTACATATGATATTTCCATGCAGATATTCTGCGTCATCATACGATGAAAGAGTAATGGAACGGAGAAAAATTCTCTCCGGCGCCGGGATTTGAACCCGGGTTTTCAGCTCTACGTGCTGATGCTTTATCCACTAAGCCACACCGGATACAACTCCGACGCCGGTTAGAATCGTCTCAGATTAAGCTCCAACTCTTGGGTTCCCTCTAGTGACCGCCCTCTGCACTACGTCATAGATGTCTATGAACGCAGGACCGAAGTCCACACATGTGCTGAGGTGCACTCGATATGAGTGACTAGTTGGCCGGGATCCGACGGAATAAGCGCCGTCTTAAATCACGAAGTGATTACGCATATCATATATATTATTTTTAATGTACCGAAGTACATATGATATTTCCATGCAGATATTCTGCGTCATCATACGATGAAAGAGTATGAGGCATTGCTTTTAGATTGACTAAGCTTATTCATAAAAATGTAACCCTCTGTGTTTTCTTCGTTTTCATGGAGTTCTCCTTGTCTTCCCCTCATGATTCTTGTCTTTCCCTTGTTTTCCTTGTCTTCTCCTTCTTCCTATCTTCTTGTTCTCCCTGTCTTCTGCTTGTTCCCTTGGTCTGCTCATTGTTTTCTCTTGTTCTCCTTCCATTACCTCTATTCTCCTTATATTCCAATTATTCTACTTGTATTCCCCTTTTATCTCCTAAACCAGGCATGTCAGAAATCGGACTCTAAACGTGCAGTTACAGTATGTGCGCGGATCGCCGGTCTGTGCGGACTGCATCATTCAAGCGTTGCTCTTACCAGTTCTTAGCTGGAGGGGTGTACAATAATCTATTCTGCGCTTCTAGGGTTGGATTAAATAGGCATATGAACATTATAAACACACTTAGCAGAAGGAAAAAAAAACACGGTTATTATCAGTGTCTATATTTGACAATTGCAATACAAAAAACTTTAGGCTTACTCATTTATAATTGACAAAGTAATGGTTTGTAAAGCATAATTTATTAAAATGATTTTTATATAGTATTTGAAGAAAAAAATATTGCAGTAATTTCGAAACAACAAAAAACGAACACAGTATTTCATTTTACGTAGTAGGTACTAATTATTTTGAATAATATACCCTATTCTTTCATTGTTCGTCAAGCGTTATTATTTTTTGGGACCATTGGTACACAAATGTTAAAGAAAATATACTCCCAATTAATTACATGCAGTAGGATATTGTGAAGTTTTTACACTGAAATAATTTCCTTGCTGTATGTCAATATAAATTAACATTAATATTAATAAATAATATAAATTAAGCTTATAATTTAAATTCACATATAGTTTATTTAGAAAACGTTGAGAGCAAGTATCGACAAGTTGGAAGCGTTACTGAAAGAAGTTAAAAGTGTAGTTCACAAGCTGTGAAGCGACGATATTCTATTTATGTCAGGTTTAAAGATTTATTAATGTAAGTATATTAGCATACATAATATAGTGACGTCAGACGGAAAATTTGCCATTATATATTTTTCCAGAAAAATTTTCCGCCTTGCAAATAGTTGCTTACAATCTCAAGAGCCTTAATGTATTCCTCATAATATTCTCATCACTAGATTTCGTGAAATTGCCACGAGAATCGTAAGATTTAGTGCGCCCGCGGTATAGACTGTATGAGAAGGAGGCGTGCCACGGATGGAGTATGCCTCTGATGTAAACACTGAGTAGTATACTGCGGTTGCAATACAACCTGTATCCTGCATTCAAGAAATATAATGAATGATCATTGAAGTAGCAAATGTCTAAATATGTAAATACACAATTATTTTGTAGTGAGATATATTAACTCTTAAATGTAAGATACTTACATCATCCTTGAATATTGCATTGCAGTTAAGAGTTACGTACATTTTGAGGGAATGCAAAGTTAACCTCCTCCGAGGTCACTTAAACAGTTTTTATATTGGGAAAGTGTACGTTCAACAATACACGATGTAATAGGTGCATATTTTACAAAAAAATGGTTTGTTCTTTAAAACTAAAATACTTTGTAACCAAACTCCTCTATAAACACACGCAATTATGAAGTATTATATCGCGACATGTTTGATTGAATTCTTGTCGCACTGAACAAATGTTAAGCTTTGACTATTCCAACCACAGTAAAGCAAAAACAAGTGCTTACATATGTATACATTAGCTGTAGCTGCTCTATCTATTTTGACAGGTCACAACTCTTTAACATGAACTGCTGCTACTACGAGACCGGAAGGTCGCTCGCCTCCTCTATACTGCCGTACGTCGGCAACCTGATTACATGCTGCGTGTTTCAATTCCACGAAGTCTACTCATCACTTACCAGCTTATGAAATGAAAGTCGTAAGTCGTCTAATCTTTGATGGCTGTGCTAGTACAGACTCTAAAACAACGCCAATGTGAAGTTCGTTTTGCCGTTAGAATACTGATTAACTTTACTAATCTGATCTAAACTGTCACAACATTATTACCTCGACATGGGCTGATCAAAACCTTTCATTTTAAAATAATTATTGTTGGCTGAGGAAAACATTATAATAATTATGTTATATGATTAATAATTTCCCTTCTTCGTTATCTGTGAACTCCTCACTTTATTTATCATAACTCATTCACAGACAGCCAAATCAGTACCCGTACTGAAACTATTTTACTGAAACAAAAGCTGATATGCTGTTGCAGGTCTGTATAGCCCTGTCGCGTTCCCCTCCAAGGCGATTCACTCCCTCCAGGTAGGGGAATAGAAAGTGCACATCGCACAGAGACTACTGCACAATGTGCAGGGTTTTGACATGCCTGTCCTAAACTTTTATTGGTGAATGTTGTTTTCCTTGCATATATACTATATCGTCATTTAAGCGTGTAATTACCTACAAAGTAATCTCAATAGAGGTTTTGATTTATCTAGAGTAAATCAAAACTCGAGTGGGATTTCATTGACTAATACACGATTAGAAAAAAAGTATAAAGATTAGAAGAAATAAAGTAGGCTACTCTAATACAATCAAATATTAAATGACTTGCTAAATTTGTACCATCTCATCATTACAAATATTCCGTTGGGTGGCAGCAGTGTGTCATGATGAGCTGTTCTCTTGTTGTCAGTTGTGCCAACCATACAGTCTATGCATTCAATGGGCGATTATTAGTCAAGAAGGCTTTGTTGATTGAGTTTCATTTTCATTAAAACAGTTGCATTCCACTTCAATTATCAATATACTGTATATGAAACAACCTCTGATACGTGATAGCAGAAGCTATAACATAACGTAAATAATATAAACAAGATAAATTATAGAAAAGTTTTAATTAAGGGTGATGAAATAAACATGAATCATTTTAAAAGTTACAGTTATTGAAAGTAAAAGAAACAAATACTAGGGAAGTGATAAAACAGATGCAAGTGAGTGATAAAAATTGTAGGATAAACAGCCATGATTGGTTGAAACACGTCGTTCTGTGCCGTTTTATTGGTCAAAAGTAGTATGACGTAGTAAAAGTGTAATAGACAAGTTGAACCATTCGAAAATTCGACTGAATTTGATAATTTGTTGCCGGTTTATTTTGTAGTTAGTCGTATTACGGGCGGCGACTATTAAAGTCATAAAATTATTATTATTTAAAAAGAACTAAAGTGATTGGAAAATTTACAAACAGACACATAGAATTTAATTAGGATAATTTATTTTCGAAACACAGAAAATATACTAATTTCACAAACCACGTTTTAGTGATTACAGGCCTGAATGATGTGAGGACGAATTCTTTTCATTTTACTATTTGTGAATAAGGTGGACATAGTACAAGTAGGTTTAATGGTGCACGACTTTACAAGGATTTGATTTGCTAATGAGTTCCGGTGAAGTGCTTTCCTATTCTGACAGAAAAAAGCTCGCATTGTTGATTTTCACTTAGTAAGTCACAGTTTGCATTGACTGTGAGCAGGACTTTTACCGTTAGTCCAAACACAACTGTCTGGAAAACGTAATGCTAACAGTCCACAGTCAATTTCATTTTTAAATTCGACCTAACTTTTTAACTGTACACTTGTTTCTCTAAGAATATATAATGTGTTATATATATATCGCTACAAGAGAGAAAAAAATACATTAGTAAACACAAGAAACTAGGTTCCTAGTTATCATTTCTATTGGTACGATTTCCACATAGCGATCATAAAAAATGTAGATATATTATAGTCGCGACGCTGTTATTCCCGGCGTGACTCCTCCTCTATGCTTACGTCTTAGGAAGTGAAGACTCTATGAAGTCTAGGTAAGTAGTATCGTTCGCCATTTTTGTTCTTTCGTTGCCGAGCTACCATACGAGGAATCTATTTGCCACACCATTAAACATTATCATGTCGTAGCTCCTATGATAATAAATCAAGCACACTGTAATTCAGCAAATAATTGAGCGGAAAATAACGTCTTCGTGTACTTTCTGCGAACGCTAACGAAAGAGCCAAAATGGCGGGCGATTATATTAAGTATTTATCCAGCCTTAAAAAATGAATAAGTCTTCATCAGCGAATCACAAGATGCATACGTTTAAATGTTGCCGACCTGCAACGCGATTGACTGTCGGAAATTAGAGCGACGGGACTATATATTATGGTGCTCCTTTGGAATAATGATGGACATATTTTTCACCTAATTCGATCAATTACACGCAATCTAACGTCTAATGATTATGATATAAGATGTATGTGCGGAGACCCGAAAGTATTGTATAATATACCTGTATTTGTGCCCTAAACGTAACCTGCAGATTTTTTTTCAGCATTTTTCCTCATGTCAGTGATTTTATTTTTTTAAGTGTAGAATTATATTGAACTTTAAAAATAAATAAAACAACAAATATCTCAGGACTCTTCACTAACACAATCAGAAGAATAACACGTAATCTAAAGTCAACACAACCATTTCTAAATCTAAACACTTCTCCAGCATAGTACAGTAGCACAGTTTTTTTATTATAGATTCTGTCGCAGCGACTGCCAGTGAAATATCTGAAGTCGCTGATATCACAAGGGAAAATAACAAAGTTAGAAACCGCAAAAGGAAATCTAATTTTTTATATACGCATCCGGATGAAATTATTATTAACCTTGCAGATGTCTTCAAAACTGCATTTTGTCGTCTATTGATACACGTCACTGTCTCCGTAAAATGTTAGAATGTGTTCCCAGGATTTCTTTTCGATACTCGTACATGATGGATAGATGCACTCTCTTCCTTCGGTGAAAGTTTTATGATCTTTCTTAACCAAACTAAACCCGCTTTACTATATTTGCTACAAAGATTTATACAGTTACTTCTCCCGAATTCAGCGTGAAGTCAGATTATATATGCAGCCAAAATATTTCCGAACATTGGAGTTAAACTCTTCCCTAACAATATCAACTAAATGTCTTTTCTTATCAATCCAAACATTTCTCCTACTATGAACATACAAGTTTGCTTAAAAAATGTAAAGTAACAAAATCTGTTATGGATAAATTTTATTTCACAAGCAGCATACTGATACATAGCAGATGGGCACTGTTAAGGCTCATTCACAATGAAAATTAAACATAACGTAAGCGTTAACTGAAGAATACATAAGATCATTCATGATGGGAACACAAACATAACAGCAAACATACTTGGTAACCATGGAAACATAACAACGACGCCATTTCCTCATATTCTGTCGTATACTTCAGCGCTCCACGATTGTGTTCTGTTTGCAAATCACGTAAACATAAGCATGAAAGTTTGGAGTGTGCAAACTCCCATGTTAACGTCTTACGGTAATGTTTATGTCAATGCTTATGTGAATCATTGTGAATGATCCCTTTTGGTAGCCTGGCCGCAAACTTCTGTGTTTATGTTACGGTTATGTTTAATTTTCATTGTGAATGGGCCTTTACGGATTGTTTTTTAACATAGTCGCCATGCTTGTCCAAACACTTGTTTCAACAGTAAACCAAGGTATTGATGCGGGCATAGGATAAATCTGAGTCAAGCTCCTGAAGCCACGTCATGACGCTTTGCTGAACAGTCATATCTGTGTAGAATGCTTACCATCCAGGTGCTTCTTCTACGATCCGAAGAGATGGAAATCACTTGTTGACTATACTCATAGGACATGAGAATTACTGTAGCCTATATAAGTTTATTGTGATCACAAACTATAAGTTAGTTTCATTTTATAAGAATAATAAAATCATGACAAAATGTTGATCCAATGGTTTTTATATTAAAATTCGTTACAGATAAATGAGTTTGAAAAAAAGTCATCTATGTACAACTTCACTTCTTATAAAATAATAACCAGATTATAGTTATTAAGCGTAAATAAAAACTTCAGGACATATTTATCAATTCGAAGTCACGTAGCAATTCTCTATTTAAAACACATACCATTTCAACCGTCCACAGACTATTAATTTTGTGACCAAAAGGCAAAATGTGATGTCATTTCTTGCAGTTTTTCAGGAGTGAGTATTTGAAGTGCGATGATCGTGTAAAATCATAGGAATCATATTTTGTAAAAAGGTCAGAGAGAAAAATAATAGAGATAAGCATGTCATCTTTTGCCACAATAAAGAATACAATCAGAAAGACATCGTAAATTTTATTCTCGACAAAATTGGCATATCACATTTTGCCTTGTAATCACAGAATTATGTCCTCAATTTAGGACGTCATGATGTAAGAAGGAAAAGTGAACGAGAATATAATTTATTTCGCAATATCTTATTCGCCATTCTCATTCCTAACTTCCATGTGGCCTACGGTTTGCATTGTGTATAAAAGAAAACTATTTCTATCTTATTGGAAATAAACTTTGTTTGTAAGTTACTTCGAAGTACAAGAAGGAAACTTTGGCGAGAGATAATTTCTGAATTTTTACTCACTTTTAGTAAAGCAGAACTGAATCGTGCAAGTATATATTATATCAAACTTCGCCTATTCATTAAAGTACTCTTCTGGAATGCCCTTCTGTCTAAAGTTTTATACGAACTATTGATTCTCAAGATATAAGTACACTTAATTATGATTTTAACTTCTTTGTGTGGTGTCCGTATTACTCTCACGTAATTTACATGCGTACATGGAAATCATATGATTCTTGTATACAGGGTGTTTAAAAATACGGGGCATAATTTCAGGTACATATTTCCCACATGTAGACAATCAAAATAGTTCATTACAACATGTGTCCGGAAATGCTTTATTTCCGAGTTATGGCCTTCACAACATTGAAATTCACCGGAACCATACCTCATATTTTAGAAGACACTCCACTGATCAATCGTCAACATATTCACTTCTTGCATGATGGCGCTCCTGCACACTTCAGTCGTACGGCTCGCCGGTACTTGGATCGAAGGTTTCCTGATCGATGGATAGGTAGAGGTGGCCCAATTGCTTGGCCTCCACGCTCACCTGATCTGAACCCTCTCGATTTCTACTTGTGGGGCCATTTAAAATCATTGGTTTATTCGTCTCCGGTGCCTGATTTGGTATCCCTTCGGAATCGAACTGTGGCATGTTCTGAGGACATACGCAATACTCCTGAAGTTTGGGAGCGTGTTCGCAGGTCAATGAGACATCGATGTGAGGTCTGTATTCAAGCAGGAGGTGGACATTTTGAAGATCTTCTGTAATGACAACGACCTGCGGAAAGAAAAACGTTCCGGTGAATTTCAATGTTGTGAAGGCCATAACTCGGAAATGAAGCATTTCCGGACACATGGTAATGAACTATTTTGATTGTCTACATGTGGGTAATACATACCTGAAATTATGCCCCGTATTTTTAAACACCCTGTATACTACGGGCAGATTGGGTTCTGTACTTTTGGTTTAACGCGCTGTAGAGAAAAGAAATTATAGCCATCGTATATAAACGGTGCTCATAAACATGAGGTAACCTCAAACTCGACCTTTTTATTTCAAGACTGTGTCATCTAATTATTATTGAACGGGTTACATCAGCTGCTTGTCTATGCGGATGACGTGAATATGTTGGGAGAAAATCCACAAACGATTAGGGAAAACACGGGAATTTTACTTGAAGCAAGTAAAGCGATAGGTTTGGAAGTAAATCTCTAAAAGACAAATTATATGATTATGTCTCGTGACCAGAATATTGTACGAAATGGAAAGATAAAAATTGGAGATTTATCTTTCGAAGAGGTGGAAAAATTCAAATATCTTGGAGCAACGGTAACAAATATAAATTACACTCGGGAGGAAATTAAACGCAGAATAAATATGAGAAATACCTGTTATTATTCAGTTAAGGGGACACTTTTGTGAGTTTTAAAACTTTTACAATTTTCATCCAAAATTTATGAATTATAAACTACATAAACATACCTAAAATACTATCATCTGTACAAAATGTTGTGCCATTAGAGCTAATAATTTTGAATTTTTATTTTTAAATGTATTTTATATTGACGTCACTAAAAAGGCTCCTTGCATCACAATTTCCACAATTTTTAATTCATATTAGCTCAAAAGCTTGAAAATAGTCATGGGAACATAAATTAATTAGCTTTTTGAGCTCGATCATAGTAGAGAGCGACAATAAAAGTTTAAATCGATTTTCTTAATTTTTCACCATTCTTTCACCATAGTGTCCCCTTGAGAAGCTTTTGTCATCCAGTCTGCTCTCAAAAAATCTCAAAGTTAGAATTTATAAAACAGTTACTTTACCGTTGTTCTGTGTGATTGTGAAACTTGGACTCTCACTTTGAGAGGGGGACAGAGATTAAATGTGTTTGAGAATAAGGTTCGTAGGAAAACATTTGGGACTAAGAGGGATGAAGTTACAGGAGAATGGAGAAAATTACACAACGCAGAACTGTACGCATTCTATTCTTCACCTCACATAATTAGGAACATTAAATCCAGACGTTTGAGGTGGCAGAGCATGTAGCACGTATGGGCGAATCCAGAAATGCACATAGAGAGTTAGTTGGGAGACCGGAGGGAAAAGACCTTTGGGGAAGCCGAGACGTAGATGAGAAGATAATATTAAAATGGATTTGAGGGAGGTGGGATATGATGGTAGAGACCAGTCTCTAGGGACCGATGGCGGGCTTATGTGAGGGCGGCAATGAACCTGCGGGTTCCTTAAAAGCCGTAAGTAAGTAAATCATCTTCTGTAAATGTTTTTGTCACATTCATTTATAATTCTGAATTAATTTTTATGAATGTAGATGTTAATATTTTTTTAACTGAAAAAAGGAACTACATAAGATCGCTGAAAAATTGGGAGTCTGAATAGATATCCTCGGTGAGCCTGAATGCGAAGAGACCCGTAACTCAGTGGGTGGTATGCATAAAGTATAGTATTACCTTTTGCTTTTACTGTAGAAGATTATTGAATTAGAAGTATAAACTTCGTTTTCTATGCATAAACCTGATAATACTACTACGAAGTATGTACTACGCAGAGGTAGTATATACTATAAAAAGTATTCGATTATTATCGATTATCAACAGTACTTCGGATTTATCCGCCGGAATTCGTTAGTTTTCGCCTTCCAAGTATTTATAATAAACTTTTGGTGGGTGAAATTAAGTGTCGTCTTTAAAATTTAGTTGATTTAATAAGAAAATGGACAATTACAACGAAGTGGGAATTGTAAAGAGAGAGATTGCTTTTTGTTAATCTACTAAAAGAATACCCAGCATTACTGAACAAATTGCGAACTCCTGCAGCAAGAAGTAACAAAGAAAAAGCCATCCAGGCTATGAACGTTGAGGTGAAAATTTACAGTGGTAAAAAATTTATGAAAAGCGAATTATGAAGAAAATAAATAATAAGAAGAAAATTAAATAAAGTCCAAATCGGACGGATCCAAAATATTATTCATTAAATTAATTTGTAACCTAAATATTGTAGGCACATGGAGATTTTTCACGTAAATTAAATGTACCGGTATTATAATTATACCTACATCATAAAATCATTTTGCTAAAAATATATTATTTTTAATAATAATAAAAAGCATCTAACAGAATTCCAGTTAACTTATCTCAAAATCATCATTTGAGTAGTCCATTACCAAAATTGATCATATGGCATTTTTTATTTAGCTATAAAACCTAAGATATAACTTCTTATAATCGCGTTCTGATGGTTCTCGTCTTTTCTTGTAGGATTTTATAGTGTAAATTTACATAAATTCTGTCATTTTAAACTGCACAAACGCTTATGCTAAGCTAACAAAGTCTCAAACAGGGCAAACTACGATTTTTCTTAGTTTATACTTAGAAGTAGAAGTATATACGTCTTATGCATACAAATACTAGTTTATACTACCAGTTCTAGCATAAACTGAACACGGCCTTCTAGATCAACTTTCTCGTACGCAGGAAACAATTTACTATGAGTTTTTATACATAAAGATAGTAGTATATACTACGAAAACCTTAGCAACAGAATAAACTTTAACTTTATGCATACCACCCAATGTGCTTACGTGAAATTATTCAAGGCAAATAAGGCTGCCATGGATGTCCCTTCTTCAGGAAGGCATTTCTATTCACTCTCTCTAGCACAATAAGATGTCCTGCGGCTGATCTATCCCCATGCTTGCAGAAACAGCAATGAATCCCGGTTAATTGGTTATCGGTTTTCCGAGTCGAGTGCTCGCGCGACAGGTTTACGTGTCATTTTCGCCATGAACTTACACGCATAGTTGATCAGGCAGAACAGCCAGTAGCTAGGGCGTATGGATGTTTATTTACAGCTCCCTGTTTTCAGAGTGGGGATATGTGTGATAAGGCGACATATACTAACTTACAAATGGCTTTTGTGCGAGATCGTACGTATTTGCTTGTTTTCCGCACAGAACCAATACGCGGTAAGTGTGAAATACCACATTCAGTATTCCCAACGTAACACACATAACAATTTACCTCTTCTTACCGCTTAAGCGCGACATTCATTTTACTGCTTTACGCTTTTAACATATTATTTTTAGAGACGTTTAACATAGTAATAATTATAAATTGGAAACTTACCACTGCAATTTCACCTAAATTGCACTGTTAATTATTGTTTTTAAATATTTGCAAAAATTAAGTAAACTCTAGGCTACTACTCCACGAAACTTATTGCATTCCTGATACAAGTAACATTAAGGAAGCCGTAAAAAAATCAACAAGATTCCAGATGCGGATGTTATTACTGCAATATGTTATATAAATAATATTGTTAAAATATTAAAATGAAAAATAAATCATTACATAACCTTACCGTTTGTTTTAAGTTCGCATTTATAGACTGGGGGGGGGGGGGAAGACAGACGTATATCACGGCCTGCTCGAGTATAGTAAACACAGAAAAGATTTTATAGCAACAATGTTGAAGAAAGATATTTTGGTTTTCCGAAGTTGGCGTCATTAAACAGAAACCAACATGGAGATTTCATTGCAACTAATTAGAAATTCGTCTTTCAGGTATGTAATAAACTATCTTCGCACAAAATAATGTACGATACACGAGCGGTATGTTTGTTTTCATGTTCTAGGAAATTAAAAAAGCTCAACTACGTTTCGCTTTTTCAATCTTTTCCTCGAATATGAAAACGTCAACATACCGCTCTTGTAACGTATATTACTATTAGAGAACCCGGAGATTCATTGCCGCCCTCAAATAAGCCCTCTATAGGTCTCTATACTGAGCAAGATTATTCCAGTCTCTATTAACATATCCCACCTATGTGAATTTTTATTTTTTTTATTTTAGTAGGTTATTTTACGACGCTTTATCAACATCTCAGGTTATTTAGCTTCTGAATGAGATGAAGGTGATAATGCCGGTGAAATGAGTCCGGGGTCCAGCACCGAAAGTTACCCAGCATTTGCTCATATTGGGTTGAGGGAAAACCCCGGAAAAAACCTCAACCAGGTAACTTGCCCCGACCGGGAATCGAACCCGGGCCACTTGGTTTCGCGGCCAGACGCGCTAACCGTTACTCCACAGGTGTGGACACCTATATGAAAACCGCTTTAATATTATCCTCCCATCTACGTCTCGGCCTCCCCAAAGGTCTTTTTTTCCCTCCGGCATTTCTGGATTCGCCCATACTGTACTCCAACCACGAGAAAGTCTCCAGGGAATGAAACGAAGCGGGGTGATGCTGTGAATGAATGTTGATGTCATAAGATGTCATAAGGTCACACAAGTGGATACTCATATCTCTATTGACTATCTCTCACAGCACAAACCATAACACATTTTTATACTATCCTAGTTACAAAATTAGAACACTTTTAATCTCTTGGTCTTTTAATCCCTAACATATGAAGGAGAGCGCATGATTTTTAAACTGACGTTATAACTATAATAGTATCTATCTACTTCGTTCCAATAGATGACGCAATAGTAAGCACATTCCTTTCACGGTTTATCTCCTGGTTGGAGAAAATTACGTGCTACATGCCCTGCCCATCTCAAACGTCTGGATTTAATATTCCCAATTATGTCAGGTGAAGAATAGAATGCGTGCATTTCTGCCGTATGTAACTTTCTCCATTCTCCTTAACTTCAACCTTTTTAGCCCCAAATATTTTTTTAAGAACCTTATTCTCAAACAACCTTAACCTTTGTTCCCCTCGCAAATTTTCACAACCATACAGAACAACCGGTGATATAACTGTTTTATAAATTCTAACTTTCAGCTTTTTTGAGAGCAGACTGGATGAAAAAAGCTTCTCAACCGAATAATAACAGGCATTTCCCATAATTATTCTCAGTTTAATTTCCTCTCGAGTGTAATATATATTTTGTTACTGTTGCTCCAAGATATTTGAACTTTTCCACCTTTTCAAACAATAATTATTCAATTTTTATATTTCTATTTCGTATAATGTTCTGGTCACGAGACATAATCATCTTTGTCTTTTTGGAACTTACTTCCAAACCTGTACCTTCTCTATCCGCAACCTGAGGACGCGCCATGCTATGGTGATAGGGACCCACCATACATTGTCTAAACATAGTAATTAACACATGATCTAATAACAATTTCCATTTTGTATTTTATTTCACGGAAAGTGAATTGTTCTCTGTTAGTAAATGTATCGTTTTAGCTCGAATGGTTTTCTCATTGCTTCTGTGGGAAAAATGTGGTGGCTCTCTAAAAATGTTTAGTTTTGTCTAACCGTGGTAAAAAAAGAAAACATTTTTTATTGCATATAAGCTGCCTTTAAACAAATACTTCGTTATTATTGTTATTAAATTCAAGTAGTATTTCGTACAGGAGTACTACTTCTGTTGTACACCGATTTATAGATACGGGTACGAGAATAGATGTAAAACAGAGTACCAGGGCGTGAGGGGAGAGGGGTCTAGGGCATTTCGTAACCGGAAATTTCGTCACCGTTATAGTTTGTCATCTACTTTTCGTCATTAGTTTTCTGGTCATCAAATACATTTCGTCTTCATGTTTTTTTTGTCACTGAACATATTTCGTCATCATATACATTTTGTCACCATTTTCTTTTATACTGAGGGGATTTCGTCATCAAAATAATACAGAAAATTACATTTATTATGAGTCAAAAACTATCACTGTATAATTATTTTAATGCTTTGTATTAACATGGCTTTTGAATTGCATACATTCATTCTGTTTTTATGGAGTGTCAACCTAAATTCTCACTGAAGTTTTACTCTGCAGGTTCTTTTATAATGGTTTTCTTATCTGAGGAAATAGTCATCAGTGAATTACAAACGTCGCACTGATCACATCTCCATACAATCCCGGTCTTCGTAACTTTGTGCTTTGTATAGGCTGCATAATGTATGTCCATTATATGTCGATTAACTTATCTCTTGCTCCATTACTTTTTACGAATCGAAATGATTCCGCCACACCTTAACTTGAAGATTTTGAAATCAATGAATTCTATAAATGGAAGATTTCGAATAAAAAAAATCAATATATTCAAACTAAATGAACAATATGAACACAACGAATCCTATAAATTGAAGAATTCGAATCAAAAAAATCAATATATTCAAACGAAATGAACAATATGAACACAACGAATCCTATAAATTGCAGATTTCGAATCAAAAAAATCAATATATCCAAACGAAATGAACAATATGAACACAACGAATCCTATAAATTGCAGATTTCGAATCAAAGAATCAATATATCCAAACGAAATGAACAATATGAACACAACGAATCCTGTAAATTGCAGATTTCGAATCAAAAAAATCAATATATTCAAACGAAATGAACAATATGAACACAACGAATCCTATAAATTGCAGATTTCGAATCAAAAAAATCAATATATCCAAACGAAATGAACAATATGAACACAACGAATCCTATAAATTGCAGATTTCGAATCAAAAAAATCAATATATCCAAACGAAATGAACAATATGAACACAACGAATCCTATAAATTGCAGATTTCGAATCAAAAAAATCAATATATCCAAACGAAATGAACAATATGAACACAACGAATCCTATAAATTGCAGATTTCGAATCAAAAAAATCAATATATCCAAACGAAATGAACAATATGAGCACAACGAATCCTATAAATTGCAGATTTCGAATCAAAAAAATCAATATATCCAAACGAAATGAACAATATGAACACAACGAATCCTATAAATTGCAGATTTCGAATCAAAAAAATCAATATATTGAAACGAAATGAACAATATGAACACAACGAATCTTATAAATTGCAGATTTCGAATAAAAAAAATCAATATATCCAAACGAAATGAACAATATGAACACAACGAATCCTATAAATTGCAGATTTCGAATCAAAAAAATCAATATATCCAAACGAAATGAACAATATGAACACAACGAATCCTATAAATTGCAGATTTCGAATCAAAAAAATCAATATATCCAAACGAAATGAACAATATGAACACAACGAATCCTATAAATTGCAGATTTCGAATCAAAAAAATGAATGTATCCTTGGAAATGAAATGAACAATATGAACACAATGAATCCTGTAGCTTGAAGATTTCGAATCCAAAAAATGAATGTATCCTTGGAAACGAAATGAACAATATGAACACAATGAATCCTATAAATTGAAGACTTCGAATCCAAAAAATGAATGTATCCTTGGAAACGAAATGAACAATATGAACACAATGAATCCTATAAATTGAAGATTTCGAATCCAAAAAATGAATGTATCCTTGGAAACGAAATGAACAATATGAACACAATGAATCCTATAAATTGAAGACTTCGAATCCAAAAAATGAATGTATCCTTGGAAACGAAATGAACAATATGAACACAATGAATCTTATAAATTGAAGATTTCGAATCCAAAAAATGAATGTATCCTTGGATACGAAAAGAACAATATAAACACAATGAATCCTGCAACTTGAAGATTTCGAATCCAAAAAATGACTATCCTTGGAAATGAAATGAACAATATGAACACAATGAATCCTGTAGCTTGAAGATTTCGAATCCAAAAAATGAATGTATCCTTGGAAACGAAATGAACAATATGAACACAACGAATCTTATAAATTGCAGATTTCGAATAAAAAAAAATTCAATATATCCAAACGAAATGAACAATATGAACACAACGAATCCTATAAATTGCAGATTTCGAATCAAAAAAATCAATATATCCAAACGAAATGAACAATATGAACACAACGAATCCTATAAATTGCAGATTTCGAATCAAAAAAATCAATATATCCAAACGAAATGAACAATATGAACACAACGAATCCTATAAATTGCAGATTTCGAATCAAAAAATCAATATATCCAAACGAAATGAACAATATGAGCACAACGAATCCTATAAATTGCAGATTTCGAATCAAAAAAATCAATATATCCAAACGAAATGAACAATATGAACACAACGAATCCTATAAATTGCAGATTTCGAATCAAAAAAATCAATATATTGAAACGAAATGAACAATATGAACACAACGAATCTTATAAATTGCAGATTTCGAATAAAAAAAATCAATATATCCAAACGAAATGAACAATATTAACACAACGAATCCTATAAATTGCAGATTTCGAATCAAAAAAATCAATATATCCAAACGAAATGAACAATATGAACACAACGAATCCTATAAATTGCAGATTTCGAATCAAAAAAATCAATATATCCAAACGAAATGAACAATATGAACACAACGAATCCTATAAATTGCAGATTTCGAATCAAAAAAATGAATGTATCCTTGGAAATGAAATGAACAATATGAACACAATGAATCCTGTAGCTTGAAGATTTCGAATCCAAAAAATGAATGTATCCTTGGAAACGAAATGAACAATATGAACACAATGAATCCTATAAATTGAAGACTTCGAATCCAAAAAATGAATGTATCCTTGGAAACGAAATGAACAATATGAACACAATGAATCCTATAAATTGAAGATTTCGAATCCAAAAAATGAATGTATCCTTGGAAACGAAATGAACAATATGAACACAATGAATCCTATAAATTGAAGACTTCGAATCCAAAAAATGAATGTATCCTTGGAAACGAAATGAACAATATGAACACAATGAATCTTATAAATTGAAGATTTCGAATCCAAAAAATGAATGTATCCTTGGATACGAAAAGAACAATATAAACACAATGAATCCTGCAACTTGAAGATTTCGAATCCAAAAAATGACTATCCTTGGAAATGAAATGAACAATATGAACACAATGAATCCTGTAGCTTGAAGATTTCGAATCCAAAAAATGAATGTATCCTTGGAAACGAAATGAACAATATGAACACAACGAATCTTATAAATTGCAGATTTCGAATAAAAAAAATCAATATATCCAAACGAAATGAACAATATGAACACAACGAATCCTATAAATTGCAGATTTCGAATAAAAAAAATCAATATATCCAAACGAAATGAACAATATGAACACAACGAATCCTATAAATTGCAGATTTCGAATCAAAAAAATCAATATATCCAAACGAAATGAACAATATGAACACAACGAATCCTATAAATTGCAGATTTCGAATCAAAAAAATCAATATATTGAAACGAAATGAACAATATGAACACAACGAATCTTATAAATTCCAGATTTCGAATAAAAAAAATCAATATATCCAAACGAAATGAACAATATGAACACAACGAATCCTATAAATTGCAGATTTCGAATCAAAAAAATCAATATATCCAAACGAAATGAACAATATGAACACAACGAATCCTATAAATTGCAGATTTCGAATCAAAAAAATGAATGTATCCTTGGAAATGAAATGAACAATATGAACACAATGAATCCTATAGCTTGAAGATTTCGAATCCAAAAAATGAATGTATCCTTGGAAACGAAATGAACAATATGAACACAATGAATCCTATAAATTGAAGACTTCGAATCCAAAAAATGAATGTATCCTTGGAAACGAAATGAACAATATGAACACAATGAATCCTATAAATTGAAGATTTCGAATCCAAAAAATGAATGTATCCTTGGAAACGAAATGAACAATATGAACACAATGAATCCTATAAATTGAAGACTTCGAATCCAAAAAATGAATGTATCCTTGGAAACGAAATGAACAATATGAACACAATGAATCTTATAAATTGAAGATTTCGAATCCAAAAAATGAATGTATCCTTGGATACGAAAAGAACAATATAAACACAATGAATCCTGCAACTTGAAGATTTCGAATCCAAAAAATGACTATCCTTGGAAATGAAATGAACAATATGAACACAATGAATCCTATAAATTGAAGATTTCGAATCCAAAAAATGAATGTATCCTTGGAAACGAAATGAACAATATGAACACAATGAATCCTATAAATTGAAGACTTCGAATCCAAAAAATGAATGTATCCTTGGAAACGAAATGAACAATATGAACACAATGAATCTTATAAATTGAAGATTTCGAATCCAAAAAATGAATGTATCCTTGGATACGAAAAGAACAATATAAACACAATGAATCCTGCAACTTGAAGATTTCGAATCCAAAAAATGACTATCCTTGGAAATGAAATGAACAATATGAACACAATGAATCCTGTAGCTTGAAGATTTCGAATCCAAAAAATGAATGTATCCTTGGAAACGAAATGAACATATGAACACAATGAATCCTGTAACTTGAAGATTTCGAATCCAAAAAATGAATGTATCCTTGGAAACGAAATGAACAATATGAACACAATGAATCTTATAAATTGAAGATTTCGAATCCAAAAAATGAATGTATCCTTGGATACGAAAAGAACAATATAAACACAATGAATCCTGCAACTTGAAGATTTCGAATCCAAAAAATGACTATCCTTGGAAATGAAATGAACAATATGAACACAATGAATCCTGTAGCTTGAAGATTTCGAATCCAAAAAATGAATGTATCCTTGGAAACGAAATGAACAATATGAACACAATGAATCCTATAAATTGAAGATTTCGAATCCAAAAAATGAATGTATCCTTGGAAACGAAATGAACAATATGAACACAATGAATCTTATAAATTGAAGATTTCGAATCCAAAAAATGAATGTATCCTTGGATACGAAAAGAACAATATGAACACAATGAATCCTGCAACTTGAAGATTTCGAATCCAAAAAATGACTGTATCCTTGGAAACTAAATGAACAATGAAGTAGGAGGTTTTACATATATTGCGTATCATTTTATATAGGTATCATCAAGGGAAGCGATAAGAAGGGGGAAAAATAGTGGTGGCGAATAGTGTTGAAGAAATTAAATTTATGATAAACTATGGTAGTGCCGAAGTGATTTGGTGACAAAAGTGAATCGGTGACAAAATGTTGCAGCGACAAAATGTAATGAGTGACGAAATCACTATGTGATGAAAATTCCGGATTCCCGAGGAGACACTGCAGCGTGAAACTAGTATGATTGAGGTATACCTAACTTGTATTCAAAGTAACAAAATGCCGTACTCTATTAATAACTGTACTAGTCCAAGAAATTAGATTTTAACATTTCCAACATTCGCTGCCAAGAAACATAATTTCACATACGTACCTAGTAAGCGTATTCTAAAATACACAAAGTCATATTTTTGTCCGAGGATGTGAATTACAGATTAGATTACTTGGCAGTTATTTATGGTGAAACTCCTTTGGACATGAGCATACACCATTTAACGAGAACATTAATTTGAACTGTATCATGAGTTGGTGAAATATTACATTTTCTGTGATGGTAGCAGAGGCATTAGCTGTAAGGGACTCGAGTAAATAGGTTAATTTGGTATCTGGGGCTGTCGGCATATATCCGGTTGACCTCAAATCACTTAGTGAGTTATATTGAATGTCTTGGTGAAATGCGCGGACGTATCCAACACATCGATTAAAGTGCTGACAGTGAGTGACTAGATCCGGATTTTTCCAACAAGAGGGAGTTCATAGTTTGGTAGGTGAAATATATCACCCGTATAGTTAAAGTAATTCCATAATTTTGTTATTCAATGAAACAATTTTAAACTTTCTAATTTTTTAGGTAAAATCACTATTTTTATTTATTTTTATTTCATTTATTTTATTGCTAGTAAATTTCAAATGAATATAATATAAACTGGTTCACTCCTGAATGAGTAAGACTCGTGCTCAGGAGGGGATCCCAATACAAACAAAAGTAAAATTGAGAGTCAATAAATTACAGATTAAGAAGTGTTAAAAATCTTTAAACTCAAACTATAAATCCAATACATTTTTTATTTTTTTATTAATTTGGAAAGGATTAGTGGTTACAATAATATTAGAATAAAATGTATTTCATTATCTAGGACCTTGACTCATGCTATGATAAAAAGCTGTATTGGTTTTACATTTAGGATGTCAAAATTTCAATGCACGGTATTATAATGCCTATTAAGATTAAATCGTTTATAACCTTGAACTATGTCACGACATAATAAACACATTGCACTGCCTTCCTTTTACTAGGTATGAAGAAAAAATCATGCTCCCTATCTTCAAAAACTCTTCCTTCCTCTTCCAGTATTTTTTTCTTTTCGAAAAAAACACCAGCCATTATTAAACACTGCACTGCAATAAACTTATATAGTCGCGACGCTGTTATTCCCGGCGTGACTCCTCCTCTTTGCTTACGTCTTAGGAAGAGAATGCTCTATAAAGTCTAGGTAGGTAGTATCATTCGCCATTTTTGTTCTTTCGTTGCCGAGCTACCAGACGAGGAATCTATTTGCCACACCGTTAAACAATATCATGTCGTAGCTCCTACGATAATAAATCAAACGCACTGTAATTCAGCAAATAATTGAGCGGCAAATAACGTCCTCGTGTGCTTTTTGCGAACGCCAACGAAAGAGCCAAAATGGCGGGCGATTATATTAAGTATTTATCCAGCCTTAAGAAATGCATAACGTCTTCATCAGCGAATCACAAGACGCACACGTTTAAATCTAGCCGACCTACAACGTGATTGGCTGCCGGAAATTAGAGCGACGGGACTATACCACTATTTTTTTTATTTTATTAGGTTATTTTACGACGCTTTATCAACAGCTTAGGTTATTTAGAGTCTGCATACCACTATCAATTAACTGTTCAGCTGAATAGGAGTATAACAGTAACCGAGTATTCAGTCGCTTATTCATAGAAACTAAGAAAAATGCATATATAGAGTCCGACGACAATGAACAAATTCAAACGGTCTGCCGAACAAACGTACACCCCATCAAAACCAATAAGGCTGAACATAGAAATTTAATATATTGCATTGTTGAACACATGCGCTACTACACTGCACTGCTATAGACATCCAAGAAACAAAACTCAGTGCGCAGAAACCAGCGTGACTGTCTCGCGCAGATGACGTATGCTCCCTTTCCCAGCATGCTCCCCGTCTCCAATCTAGTGATGGAGGAAATAAATTAAATACCGATATAATGATATTGCAATATATTGCAAACCTAATTTCGATAAACGATATATATCGCAGAAAATATATTTATATATCGAACGATTATCGATATATCGCTATTCCGTAAGCAAATTGCATTTTAAGGCGTACATTTACTGTATTTAC
Source organism: Periplaneta americana (assembly GCF_040183065.1). NCBI lineage: Eukaryota > Metazoa > Arthropoda > Insecta > Blattodea > Blattidae > Periplaneta > Periplaneta americana. Next base: position 205,595,487 of record NC_091117.1, on the reverse strand, counting down.
AATAAAATTACTTAAATTTTAATATTCCTTTTTACCATTGAAATTAACATCATAACAGTCAAAAGCATAAATATACAATTGTAACAATAAACCATACGTTTTCAATACCATATGATGTAGGTCCTAACGTAAATTAAAGTTATGGTGGAGGCAAGGGAGCTTTAACGATATAGTGTGAAAGAGTTAAGTGAACTTTACATGGTTGAATATATTGGAACACGATTCAATTATTCTAATGTTATATAAGATTCAATCCAAGACACAGATATAATGCTCTTTTCTACCTAACAACGTAATAATTTTTAAATGTAAGTAAACAGAACTTGTAATCATTTTTAAATGTAAGTAAACCTATTTAGAATATTACAAGTTAACAAACTTCACAGTTGATTTGATGCAATCCTTCTATAGTAAGTTCCCATTGCAAGTTATTGTTACACTCCAACATTACAAACAACAATGGTGATGATTATAGGGATAGAATTTTTATGCACTAAAAGATATAATAAGAAAACAATGTCAGCACTAGCTTGTGCATAGAAATCATAGACGTAACAAATGTCACATCGGTATTAAATCCTTGTTTCTCTTTCCATTTCAGAATATATAAATAAAAGTTTTGATACCCGTTTTGAGGTCAGACGGTTCCCTTTCAGGGTGGGAGTTGCTTTCCTGCCTTGAAGGACATTAATAACAATATTAAAACAGTAGTAGAGAAATCTCCCATCTGTTTCACGTTCGCAGACGCTGCATTTTGAATTTGGTGCTGCATAGTAAACAGTTTGAATTCGAATTCCAGTTCAACCAATTAGAACAAGGTATTGAGTGAGGTTGCACAAGTATGTAACTGTCCACCTTCAGTAGCGCCATCTCTCGAGAACTATCGGAGTTGTCTAGTGTGAATTTTGTTGTTGTTGATAATGATAATAATTCCAGAAAAAAGTCGATAAATTTATGAGAAAACCGATATATTATACGATATATTGAATCAAAATTTCGATATCGATATATCGCTGTATCGAAACGAAAATATCGATATTTTGTAAAAACCGATATATCGTTCCCATCTCTACTCCAATCACACCACCGACACTATGCGCATGCGCGCGTATTATCTTCTTGTGCTGAACTGAACACGTATTATTGCTACAGAGTAGGGAGTCACATAGCGTTTTATATTAAATATTAATTTAATTTAATTTAAATATTTAAAATTTAAATATGAGGACAGTTCCAATGAAGATAGATACCGATTGTGACTTAGAAAGAGACGATGTTGACATCTTGTAATATTATATTCACTTAATTGGTTATTGTTACAGCTGCTCTTTGAGTGCACATGTCCGCAAACGTAGCCGTTATAGCTATACCAGTAGCCGCTTATTAAAGAACCCGCCTACTGCAGGGGGTTAGGGGTAAGAGGAGTATAGCATGCGCGGCGCGAGGAATCTGAGCTGAGTTTTGCTTGTAGGATACCTATAGGAATGATACAGGGATATCCAAAGTTTTGTAGAATTTCAATAAAGATATATTTATACTTAGAATTAGATTTTAGAATTTAGATGTGAATGTGATGGAAGAAAAATTATCCCAAGAGCTACAATAAATTTCCTCGAGAGTCACATGCGGCCCTCGGGCCGCATAATGAGTACCGCTGCCCTAGATGCATTGTATATGGTTTACGTTCATGTTCACGTGGTATGATCTTATATAATGTAGACTAGAGCAATACTAACTAATATATTTTACGAGTATATAAATGTGGAGCTTAAAAAAGTAAAGAATTACATGATTTTGTAATAATAAAAAAATAATAATGTGACAAAAATGGGATGCAATATAAATAAAATTCAGCTAAAATAATATAATCAAAACAAAATATTTATTTTTTTACTAATAGCGCTATTTTCTCCTCCATCTGCCCCCATCACATATGCCTGAATAATATGTTAATTGCAGTGTGCACTCTCTTGAACTAATTCATTATTGATCTTAGCTTTTATCCTCTTTCATTCATATGTCAGTCTGTTACAGAAGAAAAGATTTATTTTCTGATGACGTCGAACTATTCTGTGTAAACATTAAATACTTACTTACTGGCTTTTAAGGAACTCGGAGGTTCATTGGCGCCCTCACATAAGCCCGCCATTGGTCCCTATCCTGAGCAAGATCAATCCAGTCTCTATCATCATATCCCACCTCCCTCAAATCCATTTTAATATTATCTTCCCATCTACGTCTCGGCCTCCCTAAAGGTCTTTTTCCCCTCCTGCCTCCCAACTAACACTCTATATGCATTTCTGGATTTGCCCAAAAGTGCTACATGCCCTGCCCATCTCAAACGTCTGGATGTAATGTTCCTAATTATGTCAGGTGAAGAATACAATGCGTGCAGTTCTGTGTTGTGTAACTTTCTCCATTCTCCTGTAACTTCATCCCTCTTAGCCCCAAATATTCTCCTAAGCACCTTATTTTCAAACACCCTTAACCTATATTCCTCTCTCAAAGTGAGAGTCCAAGTTTCACAACCATAAACAAACAACCGGTAATATAACTGTTTTATAAATTCTAATTTTCAATTTTTTTTTACAGCAAACTGGATGATAAAAGCTTCTCACCCGAATAATAACAGGCATTTCCCATATGTATTGTGTGTTTAATTTCCTCCCGAGTATCATTTATATTTGTTACTGTTGCTCCCAGGTATTTGCATTTTTCCACCTCTTCAAAGGATAAATTTCCTATTTTTATATTTCCATTTCGTACAATATTCTCGTCACGAGACATAATCATATATTTTGTCTTTTCGGGATTTACTTCCAAATCTATCTCGTTACTTGCTTCAAGTAAAATTCCCGTGTTTTCCCGAATCGTTTGTGGATTTTCTCCTAACATATTCACGTCATCCGCATAGACAAGCAGCTGATGTAACCCGTTCAATTCCAAACCCTCTCTGTTATCCTGGACTTTCCTAATGGCATACTCTAGATCGAAGTTAAAAAAGTAAAGGTGATAGTGTATCTCCTTGCTTTAGCCCACAGTGAATTGGAAACGCATCTGACAGAAACTGACCTATACGGACTCTGCTGTATGTTTCACTGAGACACATTTTAATTAATCCAACTAGTTTCTTGGGAATAACAAATTCAATAACAATATCATATAAAACTTCTCTCTTAACTGAGTCATATGCTTTTTTGAAATCTATGAATAACTGATGCACTGTAAACATTAAATACATGGTGAAAATTCTCAATATTATTCACATACACAGATCTAAATATAATCAATATTTATATCTCGAAATGAAGGTAGCATTGTAAGACCTGTTCATTTTTCATAGAACACATCAAGACCATCCACTCGCTATTCTAGGAATGACAAATGGAGTTGGGAACTTGATTTAGACTCGTCTTGTGGCAAATATTTTAAGCATTGGTGTTCTTTTATGTAAACACGTCAATGTGGAATTGCTGAATGTGTGTCCGTCTTGCACGAATCCGCAACCGTGCCAAAACCTGCTGCAATCGCTCATGACGTCACTGTAGCCCAAAGCTAAGTGATGTTTAGTAGTTGGTCTTTCTTTTTTTTCTTTAATTTTCCTTTGACCGGCCATTTGCATGATGGATTACAACCACTGAAACACATAAAACGGAGTGCACATTTTCATCACATACTACAAGCAGAAACATAGGTGGTGAGAGTGCATTATTTACTTTCTATATTGCATCTAATGAAGAGGAATAGAATTGATATCGATATTTATTTTTCAGGCAGCTTTACAATGCATAGGTATGGTGGACCTTTACATTTCTGATTTTCGATCCACCATCCCTTTAAGGGATTAGATACAGCTTAGGGGAGTATAATTTTGAAAATATCCAAAATTTTTTTCCTTCATTATTGTAATTTGTACAATAATGAAAATTAGTAGGTGTAAAATACTGTCCTCCTGATATATGAAATTTTTTTTTAAATACCAATAAATTTATTTTTTTAATTTTTTCAAAATCCAAAATGGTGGCAGTTCACTGTGCAGTGATGAAGTGTTTCCCTCATAACTCAGACACTTTTAAACTTTTTCATGTTCTCTCGCTTTTATTTTATCGCTGAAACTCATGTTTGCAATATTATGCTCTTTCAACTACATTCTTTAATAAACATTTTTTTTATTTGGTGTTAAAGTAATGTACTAATATTTTACCATTTTTTAAATTATTTAACTTTTTATCAGAAAATCTATCCCGAGATAGAGAAGTGATTCTGCATCATTTAATGGATAACTACACGCAAAAAATTTCGTCACAAAATGTTGGATAGTTTTTGAGTTATCAGGGAAACGGTTCTTTAAAAATGTAGTTTACGGGAACAGAACGTTAAACGTTTCTTATGTAGGCTATAATTTCTTGAAAGCAAAAATCACGTTCTTGTGTTTACAAACAAGCAGCCATTACTAAGATGGTTACCGATGTGAGAAATTTAATCTCTACACTCTTTTTCATCAGCTGGCATGAGAAATATTGCTTCAGAAAAAAAATAATAAACATTATTTAGGGTGGACTCGGCACTACCCACTGTCAGAAGGGACTGGGGTTGCAGCTTCCTGACTTTTAAATCATAACTCGAAAACTATTTTCAGTAAAATATACTGGAATAATATGTGCATTATACAAAGAATATTTTGAAAATTCGATTTTCTTTAAGTCTTAAATTGTACTTAATCCCTTAATATAAACAAACCTTTTATGTTAATATATTCGTTTGCCAAGTAATTCCTGGTTACTTCCTATTCTTGTGTTAAAACTTAATAGCTATCTATCCTCTTCTATTCTCTCTCATATCTAGACTTTCTCCTCCCTTCCATGTCTCTATTTCCTATCAAATAACGTATATTTCTTTTCATAATAATTTGCCTTTTTTTAGTTCTCTGTTCTCAAATCTACCTACTATTAATCATTCTTTTCTATCTATTTTCTCCTAAATTGTTTGTTTACATTTCCATTTTTGCTATTTTACAACAATTACATTATTTATTATTTCTCTATTATTCTATCATCTATTTATTTGCTTACTTACCTTTTTCTCTTCGCTTCATTCCTAAATTTTTATTTTATTGCCTCTTTCCGAAAATTTATATCTATAATATCCTACAGTTATAGTACTCCTGATACTACTCCCAACCCACAACATTAAATCATATGAAATGTCTAATTCACTTAATTACAATAATTTATATCTCTTCCACTTGTCATTTGTACAGATGTTTCACTTTAATGCTCCATTGCCTATATGTCTACTGTATCTTACTACACTCTTACACCATACGCCTATATAATACAGGGTGTTTCCGAGGTGGTGTTACAAACTTTCAGGGATGATTGCGAAAACCACACGCATCAATTTTAGATAAGGAACCCTGGTCCGGAAATGACTGAGTCGAAAGTTATAAGCAAAAATAGTTGTGTGGAAATGGAATTGTAATTTAGCACCATGTGCCTTCCTTCCCTTAACTTTGGAACAGTCGTGGAAAGATAGTATGGGCCGGATGTCTCCTACGTGGGTACTTGTACCGATACAATCTGTGAGCTTGTCTACTGTTCCCATTGGCTCATCCGTATTCGAAAATCAGGTCTGCTTATTCCGCTCTCGTGTACTCCTCCATTTCACTAGGACTGATCGACTAGACACTGCAACTTGTACACATACACTGCTGTCTACAGACGTGCATATCAGGACCGACCATGTCCGTTACACATTACGCTATCTGCATTGCTTTAGTGTAATTTCCTGTCTCCATCCCTCAGACAGCGCACTGAATGAAATACTGTAAGTAGAGAACGTAAACAACGTCAGATGAATACAGTATGTGTAAGATGTACAGATAAATACACATAAATAAGGTGTACAGAGGAATAAAATTATTTAATTTCCACACAACTATTTTTGCTTGTAACTTTCGACTCGGTCATTTCCGGACCAGAGTTCCTTATCTCAAATTGATACATGTGCCCTTCACCATCATCCCTGAAAGTTTGTAACACCACCTCGGAAACACCCGGTATATATTTAACGCACACCCCCATTTGCATAGCTTAATTCAATAAATATTACAATGTAACTATTTTATGCAGGATATAGTCATTTTATTTAATTTTAAAATTAAACCAATTTTCCATGATTTTGTGACATAGCTCCCTTTTGCAGTGGATCTCTCAATTTCGCTTTACGTTTTATATTCTCTAAACTTAACATTTCGACCACAACACACATTGCGTTACTCCTGAATTAAATATACTAGTCTACATACAGTAAATATCTATTTCACATCTAGACACTGGGGTGTCATCGAATCAGTGGAAACCACTTTGAGCCTGCTCACAAAATCCCATCTAAAAATAAGAAGCCATAGATCTCTGGGCTCAGGTGTAGGAAATATTTTAAAATCCCGTTCTCACATAGATACATTCATAAGAGATATTTTATGTTACGCTGAGCAAAACCAGTAGCGAGTGCGCCGCTTCCAGCAGACGAACTTTCCACAGCTACATCGTAATGCTGCGGCTGAGTCCGATACTGCCCTCTTCATTATTCAAGGCAACAATTGCAGCGAACTACACAACTCCGATCTCATTATGTGCTTCAAGTGCACCATTTTGCAATATTGAATCATAGCCTACGTAAGTTGTATAACATTCGTACTTCACGTAAAATCTGGCAAGTAGCGTATAAATAATGAAAATAAAAAATGCGAATGTCACTTTGCGAGAATGGGTGCAAAATTTAAACGCCTAGTATTATCTTATTTCACAATACGAAAACAAAATTATTCCATACTTATAATATTTTAATTATATTAATCGGTTATGCAATACAGATCATGTGGCCATCCTCTCATAAGCAGAGAATGGCTTAAAAAAATTTTATGCATCCCTTCAACACGGCTGCTAAGAATATGATACGGAAATGAATACCAACAAAACCAAATATGTTACAGTTTTTCATTCACTCATTGGTTCATTCGTTCGTTCATTCGCTCATTCATTCTTTTATTCGTTCGTTCGTCTTTTCATTCGTTCAATACGTTCATTCATTCGTTCGTTCAGTCATTCATTTGTTCATTCGTTCGTTCATTCTTTTATTCGTTCAATACGTTCATTCATTCGTTCATTGGTTCATTCGTTCGTTCATTCGTTCATTCATTCTTTTATTCGTTCGTTCATTCTTTTATTCGTTCAATACGTTCATCATTCGTTCATTGGTTCATTCGTTCGTTCATTCATTTTTTTTTTCGTTCGTTCATTCTTTCATTCCTTCAATACATTCGTCCTTTCATTCGTTCAATACGTTCATTCATTCGTTCGTTCGTTCATTCGTTCATTCATTCGTTCATTCATTCTTTATTCGTTCGTTCATTCTTTCATACCTTCAATACGTTCGTTCGTTCTTTCATTCGTTCAATACCTTCGTTCGTCCTTTAATTCGTTCAAAACGTTCATTCATCCGTTCGTTCAGTCATTCATTTGTTCATTCGTTCGTTCATTCATTCGTTAATTCTTTCATTCGTTCAATACATTCATTCGTTCATTCAATCACTTTTATCTTTTAACGTAAATGAATAAGGTAAATCAATTTCATTTTACTACAACATAGTTAATCCGAAATGATTGCAGTTTGCGATCTCCTCAGACATTGTACCCCCTTCCACACGCACGCACACACACACACACACACAAGTTGTAAAACAATACCAAGATTTCAAGATTGACAAGACTTTCTTTTTATTCTACTTCCCATTCATAGTCAAGGAAGGTGGGGATATTTCGTACTTTTCAGAGATATGAGATACCATATCCAGAGAATTGATCCTACAAATGCTTCAGATTTCATCCATAAGCTCGAACTTTAGTACGGAGGCCCGCAAACTCCATTCAAACGAGTCGCAAACAACTTCTGAAGTGTTTTGTGCTCCTGTCGAAGTCATTCCAAGTTCGCATGCAATATAAACCAACAAAGGACTTCAATATTTATTCAATCTGTACCACCTACATAGTAGACTTTCGATTTACAAGTTCTTACATGTAAGATATGTTTTTCTGTCACATGATGGAATAATGAAATATTTAAGAAAAAACTGGATATTAATTCCTTTAATATAACAAACTGTAACTTGCAACTGACAGACACTCATTGAAGCTGGATAACTCGAGTTCGCTATAAGATTGGATTATACTCCATAGTTCGCCATGTATTTCTTGCATTAATGATGACGGTGGAACCACCAGAGTAGCTCAGTCGGCTGAGGCGCTTGCCCGCCGATCCGGGGTTTCCTTCGGCCTTGGTTTCGATTCCCGCTTGGGCTGATTGCCTGGTTGGGTTTCTTCCGAGGTTTTCCCCAACCGTAAAGCGGATGTTAGGTAATCTATAGCGAATTGTCGGTATCATCTTGCGTACTATCTCGCTATCACCAATCACATCGACGCTAAATAACCTTTTAGTTGATAGAGCGTCGTTAAATAACCAACTTAAATAAAAGAAATAACAGTGGTAACGAGAGTACCGTAGTGTGTCATCCTGATCATCTGTTATCCACGAATTTCAACTGACACTAGAAAATATTTGAATCAGAATTTCTAAAATGGAAAATTGATGCATAGCAAACATTTCAATTCACTTAAAATTATGATAATTCTGATGCCAATATATAGAGTGACTCAGGAGGAATGTTAAAATACTTCAGGGTAATGTAGTTTGAGTTAATCTACATCGATTTAACCTGATATACCTATGTCAGGAATGTAACGGTTGCGAAGTTATTGACAGGAGAATTTTTAAATGGAGAGAGACATTATAGATTTATTTCAAAGTTTTAGAACATTGTGATATGAGAAATTATTGAAAATGCAGCTTCTTTTGCTGTTCCAGTAAGTTCATTTCATAATGAAGTATAAACTCAGTACGAAAATAAAATAATTACACAAGACAAATTACTAAGGTTGCCTTTGTTATAGTTACCATGAACTGCAAATTCACATCAGGTACCGTTACCGGTTCTCTTTCCGACCTCAATGAAACACTTGGTAGCTTGCCAATTTGAGATAACATCTGGTAAACGCGGGAAAACATAGAGTTAGATGGAACCCTTCGATTGGGAAAACGTCGTCTGTATTACTCAACAGCAGTCAATGCATTGCCGTTACAAAGTCCATAAATAGAAAGTATGTCTGCATATTCACTATGCGAATACACGAATTAAATGTCAAGTGAACTTGTATTGAGTAGTGTGTGTTTGCGCTGGCGATGCGGTGCTCAGATCCTACCATGTGGAAAAGATCTGCATAACACGTCAAGTGTAGTACACGGAACCGCAAGACGTTCCAGTATTTCTCTCCTTAATTCCTTTCCAACTTCGGACAGGCGTAGTTTTATTTAAATAATATCCTGGTGCCAACAAATGGATTTGTAAACACGAAGGACTCTCCAACAATGAATGGCGCGATGGCATTAAAATGGTTGGAAATGTTGCTGCAGTACGTGCCATGCCGGGAAGATCTCAGGCCAACCGTTGTAGGCATTGCCACAACGAGGTTGAAACTCTTGAACACGTCCTGGGATCCTGTCCGCATGGCGAAGCTCTGCGAAACGCTAGACACCACCAAGTATGATCAATTATAGCCACTGCCCTTAGAGATGCCAATTACAACACCTTTGAAGAAGTACATGGTCTCTCCATTACTGATAGTACGCGGCGCATAGATGTAATAGCTTTCAAGGAATCTACAAGATCTGGATCGTAATTGATCCCACTGTGCGTTTCGAAACGAATGAAGAACAACCAGTAGAAGTGGATAAGGGAGAAAAGAATATCTACAATCCTACCATTTCCTGTTACCTTCAAACGTACCAGCTAAAAGAGCTTGAAGTAATCGGACTTCTGGTTGGAGCAAGAGGTACCGCTACTCTCTTCATGAAAGATGTGTTTAAGAGGCTTGGAATACCTACATCTATTATTCCGATTGTAACCTTAGCTGCATTGAAAGGATCAATTGCTCTCCTGAAGAATCACCTATATTCGAAATGAAACTAAGTTCATTAGCATTATTATTTTTTTGTAACACTTACCTCTCTCTCTCTAAAACTAGGTATATTTCCACTAATCTATATGGCGCTGGCCTTCTATGCCCAAGGTTGCGGGTTTGATCCCGGGCCAGGTCGGTGGCATTTAAGTGTGCTTAAATGTGACAAGCTCATGTCAGTAGATTTACTGGCATGTAAAGAACTCCTGTGGGACAAAATTCCGGCACATCCGGCGACGCTGATATAACCTCTGCAGTTGCGAGCGTCGTTAAGTAAAACATAACATTTTAACATTCCACTAATCTAAAAATGTATTTGCAGCTATGTACTTGTAGGAGTTTCATTGTCAACACAAAATCAATGGTTCAATGAACTTGTAAACATTTATGTGGTTAAGTAAGCTTACTGTTTGTCCCTTGTGGCAGCTCACGAATAGTGAGAAGATTTCAAAATTCTATGAGGTTTAATTGATGCAGTTTAATTCAAATTACACTATCCTGAAGTACTTGGCATTCCTCCTGAGACACTCTGTATATTTGAAATATTTCATAATTATTGTCACTATTATCTTGCACCTATCGGAGTGAACCTCATAGGGCTAATAAATAATCGATTTATAATTTTAATTATGTATGTATTTATTTATACTGCTAATGGGCAAGCACCCGGTGGCAGTGGTATACACAATATAAACAGTACACAATAAAATTACAATACACAATGCAATTATACAATACACAATACAGTTATATACTTACTTACTTACTTACTTACTGGCTTTTAAGGAACCCGGAGGTTCATTGCCGCCCTCACATAAGCCTGCCATTTGTCCCTATCCTGAGCAAGATTAATCCAGTCTCTACCATCATATCCCACCTCCCTCAAATCTATTTTAATATTATCTTCCCACCTACGTCTCGGCCTCCCCAAAGGTCTTTTCCCCTCCGGCCTCCCAACTAACACTCTATATGCATTTCTGGATTCGCCCATACGTGCTACATACCCTGCCCATCTCAAACGTCTGGATTTTATGTTCCTAATTATGTCAGGTGAAGAATACAATGCGTGCAGCTCTGCGTTGTGTAACTTTCTCCATTCTCCTGTAACTTCATCCCTCTTAGCCCCAAATATTTTCCTAAGAACCTTATTCTCAAACACCCTTAATCTCTGTTCCTCTCTCAACGTGAGAGTCCAAGTTTCACAACCATATACAACGACCGGTAATATAACTGTTTTATAAATTCTAACTTTCATAGTTTTTGACAGAAGACTAGATGACAAAAGCTTCTCAACCGAATAATAACACGCATTTCCCTTATTTATTCTGCGTTTAATTTCCTCCCGAGTGTCATTTATATTTGTTACTGTTGCTCCAAGATATTTGAATTTTTCCACCTCTTCGAAAGATAAATCTCCAATTTTTATAGTTCCATTTCGTACAATATTCTGATCACGACATAATAATATACTTATATGATAATTATATACACAATATAATAAGAATACACAATACAGTTTAACACCATAATTACAATTAATAATAAAACATAAAATAACTTAATTTTACAATACAACCTACATATGTAATATGATTATTTACATTCCAGTAAAGTACTCACATTGTATTACGAAACCTAATGTGAATATCTGGTTACTTTAAATCCAATAAACTACTGATGTTCCATTAAGAGGTCAATCCAACGAATTTACTATAACTTATACATATCTGCACAAAAGCCATTCAACAGACATAGGTTATGTGACATCTTTACTGTGAAAATTATCATTTTATTAATGCTCATAATAACATCTTATCATAATATTTTCTCGATACGTGATATATGGAAAAGTTCTCTTAGCAAAAATATATTTACAGAATTTAATTAAAATATTATTATGAACTTTCGGTTGTTGAACAGGTCTTGAAATTGTTCTCTGCTATGTGCGTTAGTATGGAACGGAAATTGTGTGGTTACGATGAATTATTAATTAATAAAAAGGGTGTTTAAAACTTGCTCCCCTAACACGCGATTCATTTTTAGAGAACAAAAATATATGTTACGGAATATATAATAATAGAACAAACACTGGCAGAAAATTAACCCCTGTAGTCAAAGTACAGGGTGAATCAAAAGTCTGGAACCATATAAAATCTTCCATATGCTTTGATTTTCAATTACTATAAGTGTTACCAGTATTTGTAAGACCAAAAGATCTACCAGTGACACATTCGATTCTAGCCCTCAGCTATCTCAAAACCACTTATCTGAAAGAAAAAAACAATTATGCAATCTGTTTTGAGGTAACTCTAATCGTTTTCAAGTTATATAAAGATAACTGTCATAAAGACGCAAAATAGTTGCGGCATCTACAGATATTTTGTAACATGGTACAGTACTAAGGAGGCTTTGGAAAAGATATTTTTGTAATACACCACATCCCAGTGTTCATGTTTTTAATCGGTCTTTCCTGTTAAATTATTTAATGATTTCTATCAGTCTTTCCATCTTTGCAAAATTGTAATTATTTCTTTCATTTTTCATATCTATACATATAATTTGAACTGGTAATGGAAATTATGGGAAAACGGCTAGACGGATTTTAATAAATGACCCCTCATTTTGAAGCTTGGAACTCAAAGTTTTTCGGAAAAATAGTAGTTTTCATTGGAATGTCAATTTTTAAACATAATTTTCCTATTTTCCAAAATCCGTTTGTCGTCAGTTTTGAGAACTAGCTAATAGCATTCATGGCCAACTTGATATACCCTTCGCTGTTTTGTAAAGGAAAAGCGAAGCGATCATCCAGTCGGCCGTGTTGCATTTCAGAATAAAACAAAACACATACTACAGTAAACAATATTACACGAAGGCCATGATCTGCAAGAATGCTGACATATTTAAAGCTCAAATTAAATTGGTTATTAAAAACTTAACTTACTAAAAATAATTTACAGGTTCGATTCTGTGCTGTGTAATTTTCTGTGTACAGCTGTGTATTGGATATTAAAATCTACAAAACTTGAGGTAGTTTGATGACATTATTACCATTAGAAATGAAATATTATTGTAGTTAATGCCATGATATGACTATTTTTCATTAATTATACATATTACTGCTATATTGATGATATGAAAGTGAAACGTTTTGGGTTATATAAGTAGATTTAGAGAATAACTCAAATTAGATTTTGATTTCTATATTTGACTGAGTGGCGGCTATATAGTATATATAGTATATGTTACTTAAAGCTATAAAACTTAACGTAAGATAATAATATTATTAAAAATCAAATATTTTTATAGTTATTAATCAAGTGGGGTTGGGTCTTTTTCATATATTTAATGGCGGTGTGGTGTAGGTATTTATATGCGTGGTTCTCTTCAGTATTGGCTCGAGAGAGAGTATCTTTCATTGTTATGGAAGCAAATAACTTTCCGAATGTCTGGTATTCTTCATTGAAAATAAATCTGAAAAATGTTTATTTGAACGTCTAATAAACTTAGTTTGCAGCATTTGCTGCACAAGCCACTAGTATGCTATAATTGCTCACATAATGAATTTAATTCATTCAGCTTGACTAATTTGTAGTCTGTAACCTTCTTGTTTAGTACAGTGTGAACACTTATTCTGCCATTTACTTGGTACATATGCAATATTTGTAATTTATAAAATAAAGGTAAATGTTCGTTTTAAATCATTCTAAAATGTCTGAAAAGAGCTAACCTACTGGAATTGTAGTGTAATTCAACCACCCAGTTCGTAAAGGACGAAAAGGCTCACACAGAGGTAGTATGCACTTCTTCTGCAGTTTATAGCGCCACACAAATTGAACTAAATTACTTTTTAACAATAAAACATTGCTTCATTTCGCGTTCTATTTTCAGCGTAAGAGACTCTGTTGCAGAAAGACTTGCCAATTACTACACACATTACATTTCATTTGTTAGGTACTAAACTTGTGTGTCTCATATAGGTAAAACAAATTTGAGGATATTGTTGTTTATTTCAATCAATGTCTTCATGTCTTGAGATAAATTTTGTGTTAATATCTTGAAACATTAAGTCCTTTCACTTATATATTTCAGTAAATACACTAAAATATTGTAAGCTAAAAAAATGTGAGAAATACTATACTCTATAAATTTAAGAGGCAATATTTATAAAATGCAGTATTAAGCGATTTAAAATAAACTACACACATATTCATACATAATATATGGGTACATAATGTTCTGCTAAATGACAAGTCTTTCACTGCAAACCCAGCATTCTCCAATCTTTCCTATTTTCTACCTTCCTCTTAGTCTCCGCATACGATCTATATATCTTACTGTCGTCTATCATCTGATAGCTCCTTCTGCCCCGAACTCTTCTCCCGTTCACCATTACTTCCAGTGCGTCCTTCAATTTCTTCTCAGTCAACGACCAAACCAAATTCCTTTTCCTCTTCCTGATCAATTTCAGCGTACATTTTTTTTTCACCTACTCTTTCCAACACAGCTTCTTATTCTGTCTGTCCACCTCACACGTTCCATTCTTCTCCATTATTATTATTAGTATTATTATTATTATTATTATTATTATTATTATTATTATTATTATTATTAAAATAGACAACATTACTTATGGCATACAGTTAAGGTGCAATCTAAAGTTTCATGGAAAGATAGATTCTGGATTGGAAACCCGAATAGAGAATAGACTTTTCTTCCAGATGCCCTATTTTATGTCTGATGACGCACAGTTTTGTTATGGTCCTTTGTTATGGAAGTCTGAGCGTATATATGAATAACATGTAATACCAAATAAGGAATATCAAATATTAGCTCTGCTATAAGAGTTTCTAAAGATATGGAAATGCTTTATCACAAAATATATTTTCACTTGTATAAATATTTTAGACGTTTTTACAAAAAAATTAATATTGAAGCCATGAACATCTATACGAATAGACCTAATAAAACAATAACCTAATTTTTTCTGGTAATTTTAACTTTTGCAATGACATTCGGTGTAAACATATATAATTAGCTCTCCTGAGACCAAGAATCGCATTTTTGAAATCTTTATTTCTATGTCTGTCTGCCTGTAGGTTTGTTACCTTTTCACGCGATAGTGACTCAACCGATTTGTATGAAAATTGGTGTATAAATTACGTTGGATCCGACTTAAAATTTAGGCTATATTGAATTCAAAATACTTTTCTTAAGAGGGGGGTTTATAAGGGGCTCTGAAGTCAATAAATCGAAATACCTCGTTTGTTATTAAAAATGTTACATAACAAAAGTTTCTTGAAAAAACTTTTTCCGACAAGTATTATTCAATGAAAAATTTTGATAGGATTGCTATTTAACGAGGTACAAAATTAATACTAAACTGCCCCCCCCCATTGAGGGTAGCCCTTACGGACTCAGTATATCCTCAAAAAAATTATTATACATATGTAAACATAGGTATCAAATTAAAAAAAAAAGGGAAACAAAGAAAAGGGCATTTTATATGAATTCCTCCTCAATCAGATTAATACAATGACGTGAAAACAAATGACTCTGGTTTTATTTAAGACTGCCTTGCACAACAAACGAAAGATGTTCAATTAACAGTTTTGTTATATGGATATCATTATAATCTACTAGTGGCTTGTGCAGCAAATGCTGCTGCAAACTAAGTTCGTTAGACGTTCAAATAAATATTTTTCAGATTTACTTTCAATGAAGAATATTTGTCTTGATAGTTATTTGCTTCCATAATAATGAAACATACTCTCTCTGAATGGATATTTTTAGGCCAAATACTTTTTTCTTGAACCTATCCAACTTCAGTTTTTGAGTTTCAATGCAAAAACGCAAGTATCAATGTCAGGACGTATAGCAGTAGCTATTTCAGGTCATTGTGGATTGTAGGCGAAAGTTAAAAAAATGTCAGGTTTGCTAAGTTTTCGAACAATAGCATTTTCGTACAGCTGCTGCATGTAGAACTTGAAATGTAGAGCGTAAAATCATTTTATCCTACTAAGAGATCTTGCTGAAATTATCTGGAGACTACAAAATTTTCTAGGCCTCTTATTTTATTAGTAAGTAATACCTTTTTATCCTTCCTTAGGAACTGTAATTTTTGCGCTCTCTCGAGCCAATACTGAAGACAATGACACATATCAATATCTACAGTACACTACAGAGCCATTAAGTATATGAAAAAGACCCAACCCCACTGGTTTAATAAGTATAAAAATATTTGATTTTTAATAATAATATTATTATCTTACTTACGTTTTGTAGTTATATATAGCAGTCACTCAGAAAATTATAGAAATGAAGATCTAAATTAAGATATTCTCTACATTTACTTACATAACCTCAGAAGGTTTCACTTTCATGTCATCAATATAGCACCAATATTACGTAGGTGCAATAATTAATGAAGAAAAGACGCATCATGATATTAACTATAATAATATTTAATTTCTAATGGTAATAATGTCATCAAACCACCTCAAGTTTCGTAGATTTGAATATCCAATACACAGCTGTACTCAGAAAATTATACACTGCAGAATAAGTTTTTAATAACAAATTGAATTGAGCTCTAAATATGTCGGCAATCCTGCAGGTCATGGCCTTCGTGTAATAGCATATTGTTTATTGTAGTATGTGTTTTGTTCTGAAATTCAATCAAGTCGGCCGTGATTCGATAAAATTAGTTCTCAAAATTTACAACAGATGGATTTTGGAAAATAGGAAAATTATGTAGGAAAATTGACATTTCACTGAAAACTACTACTTTTCCGAAAAACTTTGGGTTCCAAGCTTCAAAATGAGGGGCCATTTACTAAAATCCGTTCAGCCGTTTTCCCGTAATTTCCATTACCAGTTCAAATTATATATATATATGCATATAAATGTTTATCAATATTAATATGTAAAGAGTGTGTGTGTGTGTTTGTATTAAGTAATTTCAGAAGATACTTAACCGATTTAGATAACAAAATTCTTTCACCATTGGAAAGCAGCTCCTCTAGATGGACATAGTCTATATATCATTACGGTAACTCCAGAGTGAATCGAGGACTGAGTACAAATGCGCAATACGGTTGGTTTAAAACAGATCCTTACCCATAAAGAACTTGATAATTATATTGTCGAAACATTTTTATTACTTAATTACGTATCTGAGTGAGCCACGGTATTCGTTAGCCCTACTTGAACTTTATTTAGTCCAGATAAAGTGCTAATTTTATACTACATTTTAATTTCTTTGTGTCCACGGAATGTAAATGATTTATCCTTTTACTATAATAAAACTGTAACCTGAATATTTCTGGTAACATTTGCAGCACAGCGCACGGGTATGGCTAGTCCTAAAATAGGCTATATTAAAACATTGTTATTTAGGTATGTCAAATATACTTACACCGATTATCAGATCATCCAATTTTTCCGTTTCACAGCCTCATAGAGAATGCTTCCCTCAACGTACAGTGAATGGCAATTAATTATGATTTTCTATTTTAAAAACGTGTGTGTGGACATTCTTGATGATGCATGAAACTCATTTGCAAACAAATAAAACACTTATCGTTGTTTATTTTCGTGCAGTTAAATACTCCATGATTAAATAGGAAATTGGAGTAAGTTTCTATTTGCAGATAAATTGAATGTTCGATGTGTGTATAGCCTTACAAGTTCAAATTGCGGATAACTATATTTCCATATACATTGAAAACAGCCTGCCTTTCATAAAGTTCGACGTATTCGTTGGAACATTTGAATGCATCAATCTTTTATATGCTAATGCTCAATCTATATTGATTTGTTTTTGTGTAGCGGAATGAATATGTACGAAGTCTCCATCTGCAGACTTCTATGAAAGAACAATTTTTCATCCTCACAGACTTGAACCAGTCAACAGTGGAATAAGAGTGTTGGCATTGATTCACGGGGAAGATCGATTATTGGAGTACCAACGCCCATCCGAAAAAGTAATTTTAGTGGATGGTTGAATGGCCATGGCCCAAAGTTAAGTTAAAAATGTCACAAATTAAGGTCGCGTCACGTGACTGTGACGGAAGATGCCAGTGTGCTAAGTATAGTACATTTCGCAGCGAGAAGCGAAATTTCATTCACACAGTTGTGTATTTTTCTTCCAGAAACTTCACTCGGAAAAAGAAATGGTGTTAATACGGACTGGTATATGACTGACGAAATAGCAAAGGAATGATATATTTTACATAAATTATTACTAGCATATGGTGGCTAGATTCATATCGATAAAAAAAGAGGACACAAAGCTTAAAAAAGGAGGACATTGTTCGAAAAAAATGGACAGAAAATATGTACTTACATTTAGACTTAGGCCTATATATCGTTCAAATCTTTATCCTGGCTGCAACTTAGTAGCCGTAGAACACTTGATTCGCTCTCTCTTCTGTTTCGAGTTCTCCACACTTCTACTCCAAATTATCTTTATTCCCGGTTTAACTACTTATTCTCCAATCACAATCTAAACACCAGGTCACAGGAGAGCCAAATTCTAGCACTTTCTGCCCAAAGAACATCCCACTATTCATCCTCTTTTACTGTCTCAGTCCCCCGTGAATGGAAATTCTCTACCTCAGAAGATTAGAGGCTGCCAGACAATAACCACTTTCAAGAAAAGGCTAAACGATTTGTTACGGGTGCAGTCAAATTGAAATTATAATTGTAATCGAGTTTAATAATTTAATTTAATTTAGGTATGACTATCATTACTATTATTATTATTATTATTATTATTATTATTACATAATTATTTTATTGGTGTTGTGAAGATGAAAAGAATTGTCATTGTATTATATTAATTATGTATTATATTGTTTTGTATTGTATTGTATTAATTATGTTATATTCACAGCATTGTAGTAATTTTCTATGATACTGGTTGAGTGGAAGAGAAGGCCGAATGGCCTTAACTCTGCCAGTTGAATTAAAGCATTATTATTATTATTATTATTATTATTATTATTATTATTATTATTATTATAGTATACTATAAATTATATCAATATCTATTTTTATTATAAGATATTTACAGTACAGATTTAGGGTTATATAATACTTCAAAAGTATGTTAATATTACAAAATAATTATGATAAAGCCTAATAATAATGATTTTACAGGTAGGTACATATGAAAATCAAGGGAACTATAATCACAGTCTAGTATATACAGTCACGAAGCTTAATATGTAGTAAATATGCATCCATAGATAGTTGCTAACCACTAGGATCGCTACTGTCGCCTCATTACAGACAATGCGAAATAGTACGTGCACAGTCTATTGTTCCTAGTACCCTCATAAACTCAAGCTTCGTGACTGTATATACTAGACTGTGATATAATGAGGAGTTCACAACCAGAGTGGACCAAGTCCATCTGGAATAGTTCTGAGATATTGAGTCTTGAAGTTCCTGGCTCACGCTTAGCAACCTTCACCTTCCATAGGAAATGGAGTAACAAATGAGTTATGGACTTTGTTTGTTATGGCAATGAATAAATCTAAGCTTTCTTCATCTGAAATTGTATTAAGCCACAAACTGATCACTGGTGAACTTGGTCCAGTCTGGTTGTGAGCCCCTCAATTATTAAAGAGGACAGAAAATACATATTTAAATTTAGGCTCCGGTCTATATTATACTTAAAATTATGTCAATATCTATTTTATTACAATATTACATGTGGTAAAAGTTAATAATATAAAATGGTTTTACAATTAACTACATATTAAAGCCAATGGAACTATAATTGTTATCAAAATACATAAAAAGCAGCACAAAGTGTGAATTTAATATTATTTTGTAAGCAAAGAGATTTATGATCGTTGGCAAAGAATATATTCCGTTGATGCTGCTGCCACCTACAGGCAAATTACTTGAAAAAGGCGTCAACTCAGATAATTTCAAAATATCAGGCATACAAGTTACGAAAAGGAGGACATTTCTTGAGTTTTTGAAACTCCCCGGACCCCGGACAAAGGCGCAAAAAGGAGGACATATCCGTATAAAAGAGAATGTCTGGTCACCCTAATAGGGTTATCAGATTCACATCGATAAAAAAAGAGGACACAACGCTTGAAGAAGGAGGACAGAAAATATGTATTTTGATTTAGGATTATTATACATGTAGTTTAAATTCCGCCTATATCTCTTTCATTACAAAATATTTACAATATAGATTTAGGCTTATATCATATTACTTAAAAGTATATTAATATCTATTTTATTACAAAATAATTATGAAAAACTTAATAATAATGATTTTACAGTTAGCTACATATCAAAGTCTGGGAACTGTAATTGAATCGGTTTTTTTCGAAAACGTACATGTGAAATTTTTGCGCATGTTACTTTTTTAACCAGAGTGCTCTTTACTCTTTCCTTTAATATATTTTTATTAAAAATCATAAAATAAGTCACATATTTCATCTCTGAAATGGATAAGAAATGGACTTTTAGTTTGGTTAATACTGTATAATAAATGCTGCTGAAGTAGTTTGCCCAGAACAGCACATGTTACGTTTTCGAAATATCGATTAAATTATTAAAGAGAATAGAATATAATATCTATTTAGATTTAGGCTTAGGCCTATATTATACTTAAAATTATCTCAATATATATTTTATTACAGCATAGGTATATTTATGACAAAACTTAATAATATAATAGTACATTATGCAACGAGCCTATAATGGTAATAATTATGACGTGAATATGTTTATGAAACGAGCGCAAGCGAGTTTCATAATTTTCATACGAGCGTCTTAATTACCATTATAGTCGAGTTTCATACGACTTTTTATGCTCGACCATATTTCTAACTTGAAATTATTCATAAGTATTCATGTTATTCTTATCTGACTGAGGAGCGGAACTGACCTTGTGCAATTTCCTCGCAAATTGTGAGATGTGCGCAGACGCGAAAGTATTGATTTTTTCCGAGAAACAAATGTCGACATTGACCTTAATATATTATCTAGAGAGTAAAATAAACATTAATCTAGATATAATTGAATTAGATATTGAAAAACGAGATGACAAATTGAATTTATTTCAATATTATTTACATTTAACGCTAATTATTATAGTAACAGAACTGACTTTATTTCAAATATAGGTGATTTATTGTGCAATTGGTGAAATGAATTTGCGGGAATGTGCTTTGTGAAAGGCTGGAAGATGACGGTGAATTGATGTTAATTTGCGTGTTGTTTTTTTCGACTGAGTTTAATATTGTATTTGAGATTTAAGTTTTATTTTGGATCGATTCTTCAACATAACTTCTGCGACAGCATTGGATTTCCAGCCTCCGTGGCATATCCGAGTATAATCTATACTTGCGCTTTCATATTGCTACAATGGTATTTTCTGATTGGTGGAACACCTGAACTTTAATGAATAGGTGTACTTTAATGAGGTCCATTAAAGGGCTGCTACCAGGTGTATAATTACTACATTTCGGCATGGTCGAGCATAAAATTATTTTACAGTTAGCTACATGTATGAAAGCAACGACAATAACAAATAGGAGCAAAGAGAGTTATGATCGTTGGCAAAGAGTATATTCCGTCGTTGCTGCTGCCATCTTCAGGCAAATTACTTGTAAAAGGTGTCAAGTCAGATAATTTCAAAATATCAACCATACAAGTTACGAAAAAGAGGACATTTCTTGATTTTTTAAAAATCCTTCCGGACCCCGGACAAAGGCCTAAAAAGAGGAGGACATATCAGGACAAAAAAGAACGCCTGGTCACCCTACACCAAAACCTTGTAAGACTCGTTCACAATTTGATTGAAAGGGACCGTATGCCTAGAGTTCACCTAACGATAAAGACGAAATTCACCGTGGTCTAGATATCTTTTCAAAATAATGTGAACTATGCTAGAGAGAGACTGGTCGACAATTCCAACACAACTGTATTTTAAGATAAGCCAATAAAGTACATGTGTATATAATATAAATGTACAGTATGTTGCGAAATTGTATTACGAATACTTACACACTGAATCACCCCTAACAAGCAAACCTTCTGATGGGGGCAGATAAAAAAAGTTATTTTTTTTTCTTCCACCATGTTAATAATGTCAAAAGAAGTACTTATACAAATTTTGGTCACTCGACCGCAATTACGAGGCCGTCCAGAAAGTGATTTTCCCTGGGGCCGATTATATAAAAAGCATAGTTGCATGGAAAGATTTATTGAAACAGATACAGCAATTGTTACGCTATTTGTCAACATATCTCCCATTGTAATTGAGACATTTGTCACACCATGGAATAAATTTTTGTGTCTTAGAAGTCAACCGCCCGGGATCGGAACCAGCGTTTGACAGCCGTCTGCACCTCTCTGTCGATCCCATGATATGACAAATGTCCCAATTCCGTTGGAGAATATGTTGAAAAATAGCTCAACAATTGCTGTATCTGTTCTAAAACATTTTTCCAAATGAAATTGTGTTTTCTTTCTGTTAACGGCCACTGTCGAACTTATTTTTTTACAACCCTCGTAATTGCGATCGAGTGGCCAAAATTTGTATAAGTAAAGGGTGCGGCAAAACATCCTCCCTAATTTAAAGTTTAAATAAAAAACAGATGGATGAAAATAAGGAAACTATATTAATACGAATTGTATCTAAACAGTGGGAAATTTAGATTTACATGCGTTGCCATAGCGATATCAAATGACATGCGCAAAACAACAAGAATTGAATAGGACAATGAATACACGGAATTGACATTCAATTAATGCAAATTGTAATCTGTAACGAATTCCAACTGTGCCGTGGACGGGTGAAGAACGTGCTTACGCTCTGGTATCGTTTCTGGTAAGTGGTAATTCCGTTTCCCGGACGCTTAATTTCTTCACGTGGCGACGTCCCCTGGCCAGCACGATCACCAGACCTTGCACCCTGCGATTTTTTTTCTATGAGGGCATCTTAAGGCTGAGGTGTTCAAACATCGGCCGAAGACTTTGCCAGACCCACGAAATGCAATACAGGAAGAAATTGGTCTTATTCATCAAGAAATGCTAGTTAGAGTGATTCAGAATTTCCGAAGTCGCATTGAACAATGCACTGATAGTGAAGGACACCACTTGAGAGACGCGTTATTCAAAAAATGGAAAATTCCCACTGCTAAGATACCATTCATATTAATAAAGTTCCTTATTTTGATCCATCTGTTTTTTATTTAAACTTTAAATTAGGGAAGATGATAAGCCGCACCCTTTATTTGTTTTGACATTATTAACATGGTGAAAGGAAAAAAATAACTTTTTTATCTCCCCACATCAGAATGTTTGCTTGTAAGGAAACTGTTACTTGACCTTGTAACTTTTCGACCAGTGTTGTAAGAGAAATCTCTTTCCAAGCTTACTCCCTTTATATACTAGGTGTTTCAAAAATACGGGACATAATTTCAGGTATGCATTTCCCACATGTAGACAATCAAAATAGTTCATTACAACATGTGTCCGGAAATGCTTTATTTCCGAGTTATGGCCTTCACAACATTGAAATTCACCGGAACGTTTTTCTTTCCGTAGGTCGTTGCCGTCAAAGGAGACATTAAGAGGGCACTCTGACAGTTCATTCCGAGGCGAAGGTCACATTCAGTGTTGTGTAGGCGTTAGACTGTGGGACATGTATTCAAATCAAGAGCTGGCACAGGATACATTTCATGTACGGTAAGGCGGACGGCAATGCTGCGCTGGCTCGTCGTTTGTACCAGGAGAGATACCCACAGCGACAATGTCCAGATCGGAAGACTCTCCATTACCGTCTGTGCGAGTATGGAAAATTTAACTCTCCTGATTTGGAAAGGGGACGATCAAGATCTACAACTCCAGAAGTACAGGAGGAGATTCTGGAGGCTGTGAACATGACTCCTTCTATCAGCACACGAAGGGTAGCGTTGCAAGTCAATGTTCCTCATACGACTGTCTGGAGACTGTTGAAAGTGTATCAATTGTATCCTTATCATTTGCAACGTGTACAGGCCCTGTCACCAGCAGATTACCCTGCACGAGTTAGGTTCTGTCAGTGGTTCTTGCAGCAGTGTGGTGTAAATCCGAACTTTCCTGCCTTAGTATTATTCGCAGGTCAATGAGAGATCGATGTGAGGTCTATATTCAAGCAGGAGGTGGACATTTTGAACATCTTCTGTAATGACAACGACCTGCGGAAAGTAAAACGTTCCGGTGAATTTCAATGTTGTGAAGGCCATAACTCGGAAATGAAGCATTTCCGGACACATGTTGTAATGAACTATTTTGATTGTTTACATGTGGGAAATACATACCTGAAATTATGCCCCGTATTTTTGAAACACCCTGTAAATTGGTGTGAAACAAGTGTGACTTTTAATTGTAGAATTGCAGAAATTACTTACGTCTCTAACACAGAAGTAACTGCAAAGAAACAAGCTTTGAATTTTAAAATAATTATAAATAGACTATAGTGTAGTA
Organism: Periplaneta americana; assembly: GCF_040183065.1. NCBI lineage: Eukaryota > Metazoa > Arthropoda > Insecta > Blattodea > Blattidae > Periplaneta > Periplaneta americana. The sequence goes on along the minus strand of NC_091117.1, from coordinate 205,570,912 downwards.
ACAATTTTTAATACTTGCTTCCTAACTAGCCAACAAACACATATTTCACGTCGCTCTATTTTTATGATAATAAAGTTTACGAATCTTGTGTACTGATTCTGATTTTTGCTGTGCTTATTTTACTGCACATTCATTCGAGTAAATCGGCTCCCATTGCTGATGCAGGTTGTTCGTTGCAGAATTAACGCTCATAATCCATCACCAGACAAAGCATCGCAGATGCTGCTCATGTAATTGTTATTGATTTGTCATTTGTTATCAGCACAAAAACATATTGCACAGCAATGTATGAAGTGTAGTCGATTGAATTAAAATGCAATAATTTGAAATTAATACTGACATTTTACTACGTTAATTGTCATCGAAGGTTTTTGTCAATTATATAGTGCTCAAAAATGTTTTATTGCAAACGATGTTGTCAGAGTCGTTGCCCAGGGTTCGCCACAGGAGGCTGATCTATGCTAGACCGAGATGAGATGAGATGAGATGAGACGAGATGCGACGAGATGAGATGAGATTGTACTGTATTGAATTGTATTGCATTTATTAACATTCCATGGTATTCATACATTGCTTCACAGCTAGAATATGGAACAAGTCAAAAAATCTAATACTATTATAAAGTCTTAATTTATAGTCACAGTCTAGATGAAATATATAGAGACGAGGTTTACAATATAGTCTACTAGTACAACACAAAGTTTTAGTGTCAATTTCATGAAGCGTTGTTGAATGTCATGAATTCACCTACAGAATAGAAGGCGTGAGAAATTAGGTACTTCTTTAATTTGGCCCTAAATAATCTTATGTTTTGAGTTTAATTTTTTATATCCATAGGGAGGTTATTAAAAATTTTGCTGCCATATAACGTACTCCTTTTTGATAGCATGATGGGCTTGCCGATGGAGTATGAAAGTCATTTTTTGACGTGTATTTATGCTATGAACTGTTGAATTAGTTACAAAGTTTTCATGACTACATACAAGAAAGATTATTAATGAAAAGATATACTGACAAGCCATGGGCATTATTTGTAGTTTTTTGGAAAATAGTCCTACACGGTTCCCTAGATTTGGCACCTACTATTATTCTAATTACTCTTTTTTTTGTAATGGGAATATACTGTTACTATCTGTGGAATTTCCCCAGAATATTATTCCAAAACTCATTACCGAGTGGAAGTATGCAAAGTATATTGTTTTCAAGGTATTGTTATTTACTATCTTTTGCATAGATCTAATAGCAAAACATGCTGAATTTAGTTTGGGGGTAATTTCTTTAATATGATTTTTCAAATTTAACACATTATCGATTTTTAAGCCAAGAAATTTGGTTGTTGTTGTTTCTAATAGGGATCTATTGTTAATTATTGTGCTAGAAATTTGCGAGGTTGGATTTGGACAGGATTTAAATTGAATTATGAGATGAGTTGAGTTGAGTTGAGTTGAGTTGAGTTGAGTTGAAATGCCATAGAGGAACCAGAGCTCCTGGAGAAAACCCCTGTGTTATCTGGACGACAGGCTTGCCCGACAGAAGTTCTAAGTCGGGGGTAAACCTGGAATTGAACCTGAATCTACAGGATTATAAATCCAGTGCTCTAGCAATCAGACTCCTAGACTTATGAAATATAATGTAAAGTTTGACTTTTCCTTTTGTTGATTTTGAGTTATTTAAAATAACATTTCATCTTGTGCAAACGATGGTTCATAGTAACACAGCTTTATAAGGATAGAGTAGACAGTTTAATTTCCTACAGTCGATTAAGCTTCGCTATGGAATGAGGTGCCAGAACTTACAAGAGCACGACTTCGGCGTTGATTGAAAATGGTGACTGCTAGTTGGAGTTTATTTTAATACACTACTTGCAACATCACTTCCGGACATGCAACATCTGGAGTGCGGGTCGCCAGTACGAGCTGTGGAATGTAAGAGCGAAATTAAGGATCGGCCACTAATGCGAAGGATTACTCAAAACTGTCGTCAATAAATCGGGTTTAATAATTATCAACAGTAATCTCACTAGAGGTTTTGATTTTATCGATATATGTGCGAGTGGATTACGAGCAGATTTATCTAGAGAAAATCAAAACTCGAGTGGGATTTAATTGACTATTACACGATTAGAAGAAAGTATATAAAGATTAGAAGTAACAAAGTACTCCAATACAATAAAATATTAATTGACTTACGAAAATACAACTGTCTTCAAATGTATTATTGTACCATCTCAACATTACAAATATTACGCTAGATGCATGCTAGATGGCAGTAGTGAGTTATTATTACTAGCAATGTCTTCTCGTCGAGAAGTTATCGATCTATATCACGATGGCAGTGTTACTAGTCAAGAAGGCTTTGTTTATTCAGTTTCATTTTTATTAAAACTGTTGCATTCCACTTCAATTATCCGAATCCCAGTAATCAACGTCACTTGACAGATGATTTTCAATAAATCTTAATATTAAACAATCTCTGACACGTGACTATCCTTAATATCATGTAGCAGAAGCTGTAACATAACCTAAATAATATACACAAGTGTTAGAAAAGTTTTAATTAACGACGATGACATAAAAACTAAACATGAATAATTTTAAAAGGAATAATTATTGAATGTACAATTTTCAAATTTGAATGTGGTTGGTGGTTCAATTGATGTTATATTGGAAGTGTGCGTAATAGAAGTGGAACGCGTTGATGTAGGCCTACATGGTGTATTCCTCAACTTATTCAGAATTTCCGAATGGTGCTCTTCATTTATTTGTAAATAGGATTTCATAAGATGCATAGGTATGACCAATGATCTTTATTAATTCTTGTTCTTGAATGCCAATGCGAGTCATGTTTGAAACTGCTGTGCATCGACTGGAGTGGTTTGTAATTTTCTATTTTTTTTTTTTTTTTTGACGTCCAGATCAGCGCAGTGTGAAATGTTGGCAAACAAAGAAACAAATGCTAGGGACGCGATAAAATTAAACAAATGCTAGGGACGCGATAAAATTAAACAAATGCTAGGGACGCGATAAAATGAAACAAATGCCAGGGACGCGATAAAATTGTGCGATAAGCAGCCATGATTGGTTGAAAGATGTCCTTTCGTACTGTTTTATTGGTCGAAAGTAGTGTGACGTAGTAAAAGTGTAATAGTCAATGAGAAATGACATGATATTCGAGGGAACCCCTTTCACTGCGTATAACGTTTGTGCGAGATCGTGCGTATTTGCTTGGTTTCCGCACAAAACCAATTCGCGGAAAGTCTAAAATTCCACATTCAGTATTCCCAACCTAACACACATAACAATTTCCCTCTTCTTACCGCTTAAGTGGCATATTGATTTTACTGCTTTAGGCTTTTAACATATTATTTTTAGAGACGTTCAATATAGTAATAATTATACATTGGAAACTTACCACTGCAATTTCACCTAAATTGCACTGTTAATTATTGTTTTTAAATATTTGCAAAAATTAAGTAAACTCTACAACTCCACTAAAGTTACTGCATTCGTGATGCATTCAACATTAAGGAAGCCGTTTGTTTTAAGTTCGCATTTATAGACTGGGGGGGGGGGGGAAGACAGACGTATATCATTGCCTGCTGGAGTATAGTAAACACAGAAAACATTTTAAAGCAATAATGTTGAAGATAGATATTTTTGTTTTGCAAATTTGCCGTCATTGAACAGAAAAACCAAGATGAAGATTTTATTGCAACAAATTGGAAATTCCTCTTTCAACTACGTTTCGCTTTTTCAAACTTTTCCTCGAAGATGAAAACTTCAACATACCGCTCTTGTAACGCATATTACTATTATACAAGAACTAAAGTAGACTGGTGGAATTAGGGTTCCCGCGCCGCGCCGTAGCATCGTGGTCTAAGGCATCATGCCTTGGACTCGCGTTCCGAAATGCGTGCCGGTTCAATTCCTGATATGGAAGGAATTTTCTCATGAGATTGCGGCCACTTTATGGTACAGGTGCCCACTCAGTATCGCAATGAAATTGTAGAGCTACGCTACGTAGCAATATCCGGTTTCGGAAACCAGCTATAACAGCTCGAAATCATCCTGCTAATACCTCTGCTGAGGCACGTGAACGTGAGATCAGCAGTCGACCTTAGATCTTTATGGGTTGTCGCGCCACCTGTTATTTATTTTATAACGGAATTGTTGTTGTTTAGTCAACTATCCAAAGATAGGTTTGAACCTCATAAGTGACAACAATAACGTAAATATATAAGTAAATAAGTAACTTTATACGTAAATAACTAAATTAATAATTATATAAAGAAAATATATAATTAAATGAGTAAATAAATGAGTAAATGAGTATAAATAACTAAATAAGTAATTAACTAAGGAAATATATAATTAAGTAAATAAGTAACTAAATAAGTAAATAACTAATTAAGTAAGTAAATAAAGAAATAAATAAATAACTAAATTAATAAATTTATAAAGTAAATATATAATTAAATGAGTAAATAAATGAGTAAATGAGTATAAATAACTAAATAAGTAAATAACTAAGGAAATATATAATTAAATAAATAAGTAAATAAGTAACTAAATAAGCAAATAACTAAGTAAATAAATAACTAAATAAGTAAATAACTGAATTTTAAATGTATAAAATAAATATATAATTAAATGAGCAAATAAATGAGTAAATGAGTGTAAATAACTAAATAAGTAAATAACTAAATTAATAAATATATAAATAAATATATAATTAAATAAGTAAATAAATGAATATATGAGTATAAATAACTAAATAACTAAGGAAATATATAAGTAAAGAAATAAGTAAATGATTAACTAAATTAGTAAATAAATAAGTAAATAAATAAGAAAATATATAACAAAATAAAAAATAAAATGTATAAATAAGTAAGAAAATGAATAAATAAATAACAAAATAGGTTAACAAAAAATAAGAAAATAAGTAAGTAAATTAATAAATCAGTTGGGCAACAGACCATTGCAAGCCAGGGCAGTGTTCTGAGATAGCGGGAAATGTCCCACGAAACGACAGCCCTAGGTACGAATTCTGTATCCCTCAAAGTAGAAACGAAATACCCAGGACACTTCTCATAGCTCCAGTGTAGTTATTTGAAGTGTATGTATTCTTTATCCATAGAACTGGAACCACAAGACTTTTATGTACAGCCCAATTATATTGATCCGTTATTGCTGTTTTTTTCATTGGTCATTTAACGACGCTGTATCAGTTATTCGGTTATTCAGCGTCGATGGGATTGGTGATAGCGGGAGGGTATTTTGCGAGATGAGGCCGAGAATTCGTCATAGATTACCGTACCTGACATTTGCCTTTCGGTTGGGGAAAACCTCAGAAAAGACACAACCAGGTAATCAGTCCAAACGGGAATCGAACCTGCGCCCGAGCTCAACTTTGGATCGACAGACAAGCGCCTGTGGCCTGTTGTTACAGTTAGAACTTATCTTGCAAGACGTTTCCTATAACAACAAAACCTGCTAACCCTTAAATTGACGATGTATCCTATAGGATACAACAGGTTAATAGGCTATATGCTATAATTTTAATAAAACAATAGAAAAAAATTGGTAGGAAAATTAAAATTTCACAGTACTATAATATTGTGAAACACATAAATATATGGACATTGCGATAGTTGTTTTCTTTACGGTCCGACAAGGTTTAATAAACTCGTGTGAGAAAAGAAGCTTTGTGAAGTTAAGGCTAACAGCACCATATGTTACCTTTTCCTGAATAAAGAGAATTTTTTTAACTCAAGACTTTAGTAATGACAGTTTCTCTTTCAACAATCACAGGACATGAAAGATGTGCTTCATCTAATACGACTAGATAGTTCACACTTTAGGCATTTTTTTCCATCTGCGATAGAATCAGTCAATGAAATTCCAATCGTATCCTTGTCGCGTTCGAACATTTCGCGTACCACAAATATCTTGTAGCGACGGAATTTTGCTTCCTCCAACAGTAATCGAATACTTCGTGGAGAAATATTCAGTGACAAAGGAGACACTTCTCTGATCTCCCAAGGCTTTGTGTTAAGCACTTAACACTCGTTTGTTATCTCTTTAGTCATGTACAGAATCCGCTTATATCTGTAGTTTGTAACAGAATGTAAGTTAATATTATCTGTGCGAAAGTGAGTTACGCATTTGAAACTGCATCGAAGTTTCGCTATGTTGCAGTTATCGAATCTGAGTTCACAAAGCAACTTGAACATTGCTACACGATATTTCAGTGACTAGTGTGTAACTGTTGCTGCATAAAACTCTAACGAACTAGCTACTGCCTAAAGTTAGTAACAAATTCAGTGTTCCTAATTTAGCGACTTTGTCTCTAAATCTGGCGAGTTTTAACTATTTCTCGACGACATTGTCTTTTAATTTTCCGTTGATTAAATCCCAGATCACATATGAAGAGTCCGCTGCAAGAATGATGGATGTCATTTGGAATACATTTTGCAGGAGAAGCAATTGAAAGTTTGAAATGCTTAGAGCTCAAAGCTTAACTGAGATTTTCCGATCATTACTGGACAATGACTATCAGTGTTAATGCCATATAACTCTCTATGCACATTCTACGTGGTACATTAATTAAGTTCTGAGACTGAGGGCATAGTGGCGGTGTGGTGAACTAGAACGGATAGGTGGCGCCGTGATATGGTACCTTGTCAGTTAGTCTCTCATCCCAGCATCATACAGTTACGTGCATATAGTGTAAGCAGAACTACGATCATTGTTGTGACGGTGATTTGAATGCGCGCGTCGGAACTCGAGTATGTTGCAGTTTGAGCAACGGGCAAACGTCACGTTCTGTCAGAAATTAGGCGAAACTGCTATAACCGATCATAACTGGAGACGAAACATGGTGTTTCCTTTACGATCCGCAACTGAAGCGACAATCCGCCACCTCTAAAACGCCATTATTTCCACGACAGAAAAATCCGCAACAAGACAGGTCAAAAGGCAAGGTGATGCTTTAACAGTTTTTTTTATTCAAATGGAATTGTTCACATAGAATTCATCCCACAAGGTGCAACTGTAGATAAGATCCTCTACAAAGAGATTCTTGGCCGTTTACGCAATTCAATTCGTCGTAAGCGTCCTGAGCTTTGGCATAGGAAGAATTGGCTGTTGCTACACGACAACGCCCCTGCACATCGCTCCATCCTTGTCCAAGAGGAACTTGCAAGGCAACAGGTCGCTGTTTTGCCACATCCTCCGTACTCACCTGATCTCGCATCATGCGATTTTTTTCTCTTTCCCCTCATGAAATCAATCCTACGTGGGCGTAATTTTTATGCGGCCGAAAAGGTCATAACTGCCACAAGAGAAGCCATACGGCATCTTCCTGCCAACATCTTTCAGCAGTGCTTCCAGCAGCTGCACCAACGTTGGCAGACGTGCATAGCGGCCAACGGCAACTATATTGAGGGAGGATGTCGATCTGTTTAAGTGTACGCCGTATCACGCGGCATCTTCTGAGACATCCAGATTCTTGTGGGTGCCTACACTTCAGGCGTCAGTGTCAGAACTTAATGACTGTACCACGTATATGCCATAAGCTATGCATTGACAGTCTTGGTTCATTTTCGACAAGAAAGTGACATCCATCATTCTTGCAGTGGACTCTTCATATATAACAGATTGCTCATCCCTATGTTAAACTCGGTAGCACTTTGAAGACAATAGCCGCCAGGATCGCCACCCGTCCGCCGTAAACGAACACGAGATGGCAGTACAGTCGCTAATGCAATTCAAATAGGAGTTATGATGTGACTCCTTATGTAACAACTAGATGACAGCATAGTAAACCTGAGAAAAGTTGCTACCGTTCAAGCAATCTGGGTGTATATGATCTAGGATTAATTAATATGGAGTTAGCGATTTTTCAGCACTGTCTAGCGACAAAAAATAATTGGACATTGATATCGACGAATTTGGCTACTTTTGAAATACTGTTTGGCGACCTCCTGTAAAATTCAGTTGGCAACACTGAACAAAGTCATGCGCTAATAATCTGTTTTCATTACAGGCCACATAAAAACGTGTCAGCACTTCTTATTTCACACCACACATGAACTTTTCATTTCAGAAGAGAAGTAAATGTACGATAAAATATACTTCACTTTTGTCCAAAAATTAATTATTAGTTTCAGAACCATAAATAACTTTATGCTCGACCATGCCGAAATGTAGTAATTATACACCTGATAGCAGACCTTTAATGCATGTCATTAAAGTACACCTACTCATTAAAGGTCAGATCTTTCAGCCAATGACGACTCAGGTTACAACTGTTCAGCCAATGACAGGTCAGCTTTCTACCGTTATAAAACCGCAAGTATCGATTATTCTCGGATATGCAATCGAAAGACAATTAGCGAAAAGTCACGGAGGCTGGAAATCCAATACTGTCGCAGAAGGTTATGTTCTGTTACTATAATAATTAGCGTTAATTGTAAATAATATTCAAATAAATACAATTTGTCATCTCGTTTTTCAATGTCTAATTTAATTTCAATGTTATCTCCGTAGGTTCTTATGGCCTAGCAAGGTCAATGTGGACATCTGTTCCTCGGAAAAATCAATACTTTCGCGTCTGCGCACATCTCACAACATACGGGACATTGCTAATAAATTAATAATATCAAGTTAGAAATATGGTAGAGCATAAGAAGTCGTATGAAACTCGCCTATAATGGTAATTAAGAAGCTCGTATGAAAATTATGAAACTCGCTTGCGCTCGTTTCATAAATATTCATACTCACTTCTTAATTACCTTCATTATATGCTCGTTGCATAATGTACTATTAAACTTCAATGGTAAACATAATTACAGCTTAGAGAAATATCGCTGAATTAGTCTGAAAAAGTCCGTTATATTTATTATTTAATAATTAATATATTCTGAGACGGGAAAAGTCGGAAAGGTTGGAGAATTCTGGTTTTGGAGTGAAAAACTAAGAATGAATATTTTTGAGTATAATATATAAAGCAGAAAACACTTTCTATAAACAGACACCAATATATATTTTTATTGCAGAAGCTGCAAATAAATGATTAAGAAAGACCATTAAGCTCCGAATGGAACCTAGAGAGGCTCTTAGAGTTATCCGTAGTTGCTAATCATTACAGTGCTTACTCCTTCTCGAAATGCCTCTATTCAAAAGCACCTACCTTTGAAGCAGCCAGCGAATATCAACTTTCTACATCTACCTAAATTCTTTACTTTCGCAAAACTACTTGTTACTTGAAAGGCAATGATTATAGTTGAAACCTCAGTAAAGAAATAGTTTTTCTGTATTCTACAGTTTTCTGTAACTTCACATTTTCAACGTTTCGGAATTATACAGGGCTTTTTAAAAATAAGTACTGAATTTTTAGAGATTATAAGTTGGGTCTGCTTATTCATTATAAGGATAGGAACCTATTGTCCCCGACGAGTCGCTTTTATTCTACTTGATGCCGGAGTTGCCATAGCGAACCCTAGGGGATAGGCAGCCGGAGGTACTTTGGAATGAAAGAGGGAACAAAACGTACAGAGTAGCTACTTTTTAACATCCCACAATGGTAGGGGAATATGGGGCAGGACGGGGAAGGGGGGTACGACGGGGTATAGCCTCTATCTTCCCAACAAGTAGTGCAATATACACATTATTGAGAACCTCGAATCCTCTTGTCGTTTCTACAAGGAACATAGCAGCAGAAAAGAAAGTATGTTCCAGGAAGTTAAAAATTCCGCCTGAAGATCTGGATATAAGTAACATCAATGTCCATAAACTACGACGAAATCTTAGGAAACAAGAGTACGACAAATGGTGTGCGCTTCCACATAAAGGAAAAGGTGTTATTTTATTTCAAGAATATACTCCCGGAAATAAAAGGATTTTTTCTAAGGAGGGTCTGTCTTCCTCTGAATGGCGGGACGCAATTAAGATGAATGCTAACGTAGCACCAGTGAGAAGTCTTCATGGGAGATCCTTGGACGGTTTCCGTTGCAGATACTGCAACGAGATTGAAACCTTAGCACACGTCCTAGGATCCTGTCAGCATGGAGAACTCCTGAGAAATTCACGCCATCATAACATCCGAAAACTAATAGCACAAGCCCTTAGAAACAAATCCTTCGAAGTCCATGAAGAGGAGCACTGCGCTGCGTCTGAAGGCGGCGGAATTAGAAGAGCGGACATCGTGGCTCTAGGCAAGACTAATAGTAAAGGCTTTATACTGGACCCAACTGTTAGATTTGAGATGAGCCAGATCCAACCATCCGAGGTCAACAAAGAAAAACAACAAATTTATGAGCCTACTGTTCCGTATTTTCGAGAAAAATATCAGATGGAAGGCACATGGGAAGTACATGGTTTAATGATCGGAGCGAGGGGCACCATCTCACGATCAACTGTAAACACTATCAAAACATTTGGAATCCATGACATCATTCCAAAAATAATTACTTCGACCATTAAAGGGTCTGTGGCAATTCTGAAAAATCATTTATACGGAATATCATAATCCCCCCCTTTTCTATTCGTTAGTGTGTGATTGTTACATATATATGTACAAATTTATTATTTGTGAACCCAGATAAGACTGAATTATTTTTTGCTAAAAAATGCGATTTTTTTGTATGAATTATTTAATTGTAATTGATATAACATAACAAAGCTGTTTTTAAATGTTTTATGTTGATAGTATCCGAGATTTTCAGTGTCCTGTATATAGGACGTCAGTCATATCCCCATGAAAAAACATTATATGACATAAGTCGTTTTAGCACAAATGTATATAAATTGTTTAGCTTAACAATACATCAAATTAACACAAAATTATAATATCACTCACACACAATAAGATTATTGTATTTTTCGAGAATATTTATGGTGTATGATACGTGATAAAACATTTTACATGTACACCAACATCACACTTCATACATATTATTGTTGTCTTTGTGTGACACTGCCTGCATCGAGTTTGTTTTTCTTGAGATACCACAAAATGATTACTTCCAACAAACATTGAATCATTTTGCTCAGTCTTAGATGAGATGGTCTACCGCAGTGGTCGTCAGCATTCGCTGAAATGGGTAAAGGGTAAGTGCGGCAGGATTAGGTACAGAGCATACCTCCAGCAGCCACAAATGCACCTGCGGGTAAGGGACGATAGCCCGAGAGTGCAGTTAGTTGACGACCGCTGGTCTACCACTTGACTGTACATGTCGAGCAGTGGATTCGAGAACAGATAAGACGTTTGCGAAATGCAAGATGATCGAGTTTTTCATTGCAGTTTATCTTGTATAGCGTGCATGCATTTTGTTCTGCTACATCAATGCAGACTGAAGTGCCATTTCTTGTTTCTAATAGATGTTTTGTACAGATTGAAATTTTGGTCCACCCATATTTTTGTTGTAACTAATATATGATATTGGGCTATTTCACTGATACTTTCTTCTTCAAATTTCTGGAGTACGGTAACTTGAAACTGTGTGCACGGAAATTGAAAAATGTAGTATTTCCCTGCCGTATGTCAACTTCTTGCCAATTGAAATTTATTATTCTTTCTCTTCATCTGTATATCCGTTGCTGAATCACTAGCATTTCTACTGCCATTCTCACCATCGCCTTTACTATGTTCATCATCACCATTATGACTTTCGTCATCATAATCATCCATTCCCTCTCCTTGTGTGTTGAGGGTTACTTCCGTCTCAGCTCGCAACTGACTACCAGGCATACTGTCAATTGTAGGGTTATTTTCATCACCAGAATCCTCATCAGTTACGTTACCACACGCATTTATTGGTGATAAAATGGTGATGGAAATGTTATTGCACTTAGGTATAGCAACTTGGTCGTCTTGAATCATTTGTAAGGCTTCATTTAGTGAAAACCCCTATAATAACATGATTACCATCAGCCTCACGAAATCTCCCCTTTTATGACTGACGTACTACATGTAGTACGCCTAACTTTACCATGATATGGCATAACACTAAATAAAAAATTGAATCAAATTATGAATTATTATATACGAAGTACATCATACGAGTATGCCCTATCAATATCGAAAGCATTATACCTATAGCATGTGATATATCCCGACTTCGAGAACAACATGCTCTGCTCCACAGCCATGACTCACACAAATATGTTAACAACAATGACTATGACAGACCGAACATAATAAAAAAATTGGAGGCAATTTATAACACACATGGATTATGGTATCATGTTTGCCGACTATGAAAATCTTACACAACAATGTTAAAAAAATAAAACCTCCCGTGTCCTATATATAGGACGTCAGTCTTATCTGGGTTAAACTTAAGCTCCTAGTTCACATTTCAATTTGACTCATCTATCTTACTGTAATCATTACTATTCTTATATGTGTGTTATTCTGTGTTTTTGGCAATCCAGGATGCCTGGGCAGACTATTTCTTGAAATAAATTATATATAGAACTTCAACTCATGTAAATATATCATCACACAACACTTACTGCCATTCCTTGCATCTGTTGTAGCCTATGTTATTCGGTTGCTGCATCATATTGTTTCATTCATTTGCATCTTTAAAGTGTTCTCTTGTCACACGTAAGTAGAAATGAGATTTATTTAGATAATCTATTTTAATGTCATATTATAGAATGCTTACCTGGCTTTTAATTCCGAAATTTTCTCAAATTTCGTGCGTTATTTTTCCTGCCAATACCTCATAACTTAGAAATTGTGACTGAGGGGCAAAACGGGGTGGGGCATAACAGGGCAGTATCCCGTCCTGCCCCACGTCATATTTAATTAAATTTCACCTCCTGTAATGGGTTGTTCGTTCTGTTGTTTGTCAGAAGAAGGTTGGACTAGATGCGTATCATGTCTGAAATGGGCTCACAATTGTTGTGCAGGAGTAGACAGTGAAGACGAGGATGCCACGCACATTTGCGTATTTTGGGAGTGACTTTTTCTCAGGTAAACTTGTAAAATGTTGCAGTATTCACACTTTCAGTATATAATTTTTGTCACTTTTGCCATTTAATTATTAAAAAAAATAGATACACCATTTTGCCCCATACGTGGGGCAGAACGGGGCAAAACACACATTTCGAAAAACTAATTTATTTTAAGGTTATAATGACCGGATTTCACTCGAAGTGCATATTTTTTTTACTTATTTACAGTGTAATAAAAGCATATATGTCATAAAACCCATACATTTACATTATTTGATACCAAATAAAAGCATTCAAACATTAACTATCCCGTCCTGCCCCATGTTCCCCTATAAAGATCGAAGCACAAGATGTCTACTTTGGTTAAGAAGAGAAGACACGAGAGGTGAAGATCTGTTTTATTCAGTTTAAATTTATATTTACTTGAACGTAACTCTCAGAAGGTGTTCAAAATGTCCGCCGTTGCCCTGACAGCGCAATTCCATGTGCGTTATCACGGACTTCGCCTGCAACAGCGGCAATAGGCCTATTAACGCACTGTTATGGTTTAATTTTTTGAGACATATATCTATATCTATAGCCTCTCTAATTATACAAGCTGAACTGCAAGTAACGTCATTAATTTCAAGGGGTTATTCTTTGAGATATTTCAAACAAAAAAGTTTAATACAGTTATGCTCGTTTTTCCTTCCTTTTCAGGAAAACAATTACTTTATATGAATATTTCATAGCGTATTTTGGGAAACAAAAACTGAATTAATTCCCAATATCTCAGTGAATTGAAGAAAGCAGTGTATTATAATAATAAATGATCAAAATCATACTCTCCCCTATCATATGAACTTTTGTTGGAATGTCTGTCATAAGTCGTTTCAAGTTTATGCCCCTTGAAACTGGCGCTTTTAAATGAAACACGCAGAAAACTAATGAAATTAAACAAGAACAGACTTCACAGAATAGAGTATCTCCTATCTATCTCTCTATACATTTATAATTTTTTTCGAGGGATTACACATTTGTAAGGTTTTTTTGTGTCCGATTTCACTTGGAATGTTCCATTTCGGATTTCCCTGATTGTTAAATTGAGAGAGGAAGTCAAATGATCTGGCTCATACATCTTCAAATCTCATGGATTAGATGAAGGATGGGTGGAGCGGAAAAAATTCTCTCCGGCACCGAGACTTGAACCCGGGTTTTCATCTCTACGTGCTTACGCTTTGTATGTATGTATGTATTTATTCACACTGCAGTGGGTATATACCCGGTGGCAGTGGTAACTAATTACACTCAATAATGACAATAATAAACTTATTAATTAAAATACAGTTAATAATAATACTAATAATTAATACTAATAATAATAATAATAATAAATAATAATAATAATAATAATAATAATAATAATAATAATAATAATAACAACAACAGGAAATATACTAAATTAAATGAAACGATCACTTAAAATAACATTTGAAATAAATCTAATTTGTATCTTAAAACTAAGATCGAACTAAAACCCACGAGTATGATATGTTCATATCTGCACAAGTACCTTTCAAATTACACTCGTTTCGCTGTCAACTCACTCACTGCAATGGAACTACGACACATTTCACTGATTGTATCCTGATTTCACTAACACTTAAAAAACATTTCACTGTTCAAATACTATGCACTGCCACTATAAACTATAAAGCTTCACTGACAGGAACACGTTTCACTTACACAGCACACTTCACTGACACGACATACTTATTCACTGATAGAACACTTCAATAACAACATATCATTTACACCTTTTAAATACTGTGTATAATTACCGTCTATTAATAAGGTCCTTAAGCCTATTTTTAAATACATTTTTGGTTGTTGGTAAAGCCTTTAGTAAGTCTGCAGGTACAGCATTCCAGTCCCTGATAGTACGATTGAGAAAAGAAATCTTTCCAGTGTCCGTCCTCTGCCTTCTTTCCCTTATTTTATATGAGTGGTCGTTCCTTGAAGAGTAATTTGGCGGCTGCAACCTATTTTTTATTTCTCTCCAGGCAGGCTCACCTCTGTATGTTTTGAACAGTGCGCATAATCGAATTCGCGTTCTCCTGTCCTTGAGTGTGTCCCATTTTAATGGTGAATTTATCCACTAAGCCACATCGGATTCCAGTTCCGATGCCGGATTGAATCCTCACACTATGATATGCGTAAATAATCACTTTGTGACTTAAGACGGCGCTCATTCCGTCGGATCCCGGCCACTTAGTCACTCGTAATGAGTGCACCTGTGCACATGTGTGTTGGAAATTGTGCCACGGTCACACATTTGTGACACAGTGCTTGAGGGTTGGCCACTAAAGGAAAACTAAGAGGTGGAGCTTAAACAGAGAGGATTCAGTCCGGCATCGGAACTGGAATTCGGTATGACTTAGTGGATAAAGCGTCAGCACGTAGAGCTGAAAACCCGGGTTCGAGTCCCGGTGCCGAAGAAAACTTTTCTGCGCTCCACCCATCCTTCATCATATGTTAATGCAGAAGTCCTGCATGCAAATATCATACCTACTTCGGTACATCACAATAATCTCATGCATTAGGATTCTTATTTATCTTCTTCGATGAAGATCATTGAATAGAATACCTACAAAGACAAAGTGTTAACCGTAATGGAAGAAAGAGTTAGATTTATGGAGTCTGTGACGTGTTATAGTTATCATATTGAGAATGAGCAGTGAGGAAATAATATTCAATGAATACTGACATTATTAAAGAACAAAATAGATTCTACTGAAATTCAACGCGCTTAAGGGAACCAGGTAGTGAATAGGGATTAAAAATACAGTTTTTTTTAATTTGTGTTTAAAAAAATGTACAAAACTTGATCTTTAAAACAATATAAATATTGAGGAGGGTATTTCTGCAGAAAGCCCTTTAAATGGCTTCTTAAAATGGTGCGGTGCATGTAATTCATACATCCTTTTTTTTTAAATGAAGTTTTCCATAAGTTGATATTTTTCAAACATAGTGCATTTTTCTCTGAAACTACTTAATTAATTTACATGAAATTTTTACAGTGTTTTCTGAAGCCTGTGTTCTACATAGTAGACCTATGGGTTAAGAATATCACACATATAACTCGAGAAAAAAATATATATGCATGGACAAAAATTGCAAAAAATGTTTTAAAAAGTTCAATATTTTTTCTGTTTCTCTAGTGGTGAAATATTTAACTAAAATTTGCTTTACAATTTACAATATATATTACTAGATATCTTAAAAAAATACAAGGTATATAACTGAAGATAGTAGCAAGTAATGTGCACCTGAAGAATGAGGTACACTTAGCAAACTGGGAAAACAGGTTATCAGTTAGGGCCTTTCTTTTTCACTTGGATACGTAACTAATTAGTTGTCTTTTGCTTCATTAAATTCAGAATTATTGATTGTATAAGCATGGAAATTTTTATTTCACTCCGAACACTAAAAGCCTAGAAATATTGAACTAAACTTCTACATTAAAAATGTTTAATCGTAAGAGCATCACTACTCACGCCCCTTAATGGTGAGAGGTACTTCTACAATGTTTAGTTTTTTATATAAATTCATTCAGAATTTAAATTGTTACTTTTAGTTCGTTGGCATTTGAGTCCAGGCATTAGTATTACATCTAAGGACTTAATGAATTTCTTAACATAAAATTTGTGCAACTAAACTAAGTATATGCCTACTATAGTGATCGTAAGACTCCTATTTTATTTCAAGACTTTTATACAGGACATCATTTTATTTTTACTTCAATTTTTATTGTACCTGAGTTTTTGAATGTACTTCACTCCCACCCCTTCTACTAAGGAAGTTCCAACTCCACACAGAACCAAGACCGTAGATAGTAAGCAGTACTGAGTTACTGAGTATAGTACGTTCCAGAAATATGTTCGCGTTTTCCAGTGACGAAAGAGCTTTCAATATTGAATCATATTTTCGCACAGGTACTGTTCGTTTGCCTACGTCGCATCCCGATTTCCCCCACCTGCTTCTGCTCGCCCCTCTGTAATAGCTGGGCTGTCTTAGCTCTTTTCTGAAAACATTAATTTCTCTTAGGAATTGGAAGTTTACGTAATATTATACAGCTGTTTAATTTAAGTTAAATAAAAGGGCCTCGTTAAGTAATTAACTGTCACGTGATTTCCTCCCTTTCTGCAATCCTGCGGCATAACCACCTGGACGGACAGTAAATAGCATGTCTGAGTAATTTTATATTTTCGGGTCGGGCAGAAGTGAAGATTGAATTTACAGTACGTAGAGTAGGTACAGAATTATTTCAACATGAGTTACTAGTACGAAGGACGAAACTGGCAATTGGAATTAGGTGCAATAGTCTATAGTGCGATAATTTGCACAAAAGAACTTAAGCCTGTATCGAAATGAACGGCCACCATTTTCAAAATTGTGTTTAAATATTCATATTATGATTATTTTTCAATTTAACTTCTTTCTCTATATTGTACGCTAATGTGCTGTAGACAGTATAATATACACTGCATAATGAATACGTTCGCATGGATAACTCACTTCGTGAGTAAAAACACTTATTCTTAATACAGTACTGTACTTTGATTAAAGAAAAACCTAATGAAAATTATCAAACTCACAATCGCGATATTTCCTAGTTTACGTAAATGGATGAACTACTTTTCTTCCTTCCTATACCTAGTAGAATGATTTGTGTTTTACGCCAGTATCATCGAACTCCAGTCTTGGAGGGGGGAGCAAGCGGTGTTTCTGGTTCTCTAAAACTAGAGACAGGTTAATATTAAAAATGTTAGTAAAAATAAAATGATGTCCCTGTATGTTTTCAAACTAATATTAAGAGGTTGTCCGGCGAAAGTTTTGAGATGCGGGGTGCGAACGTCGTTCTTAATGTAGTTAACAAATTATCCTAGAGGATACAAGGCTATATGCTATAATTTTAATAGAAGAATAGAAAAAAATTAGTATGAAAATTAAAATTATAAAATACTAGTGGCTTGTGCAGCAAATGCTGCTGCAAACTAAGTTCATTAGACGTTCAAATAAACATTTTTCAGATTTATTTTCAATGAAGAATGCTTGTCTTTTTAATAGTTATTTGCTTCCATAATAATGAAACATACTCCCTCTGAATGGATTTTTTTAGGCCAAATACTTTCTCTTGAACCTATCCAACTTCAGTTTTTGAGTTTCAACGCGAAAACGCAAGTATCAATGTCAGGACGATAGCAGTAGCTATTTCAGGTCATTGTGGAATGTAGGCGAAAGTTAAAAAAATGTCAGGTTTGCTAAGCTTTCGAACAATAGCATTTTCGTAAAGCTGCTGCATGTAGAACTTGAAATGTAGAGCGTAAAATCATTTTATCCTACTAAGAGATCTTGCTGAAATGATCTGGACACTACAAAATTTTCTAGGTCTCTTATTTTATCAGTAAGTAATACCTTTTGATCTTTCCTTAGGAACTGTAATTTTTGCGCTCTGTCGAGCCAATACTGAAGACAATGACACATATCAATATCTACACTACACCACCATTAAGTATATGAAAAAGACCCAACCCCACTGGGCTAATAAGTATAAAAATATTTGAGTGTTAATAACAATTTTATTATCTTACTTACGTTTTGTAGTTATATATAGCAGCCACTCAGTAAATTATAGAAATGAAGATCTAAATTAAGATATTCTCTACATTTACTTACATAACCTCAAAACGTTCCTCTTTCATGTCATCAATATAGCATCAATATTATGCACAATTAATGAAAAATAGGTGCATCATGATATTAACTATAATAATATTTAATTTCTAATGATAATAATGTCATCAAACCACCTCAAGTTTCGTAGATTTGAATATCCAATACACAGCTGTACTCAGAAAATTACACACTGCAGAATAAGTTTTTAATAACAAATTGAATTGAGCTCTAAATATGTCGGCAATCCTGCAGGTCATGGCCTTCGTGTAATAGCCTGTTGTTTATTGTAGTTTGTGTTTTGTTCTGAAATTGAATCAAGTCTGCCGTGATTCGATAAAATTAGATCTCAAAACTGGCAACAGATGGATTTTGGAAAATAGGAAAATTACGTAGGAAAATTGACATTTCACTGAAAACTGCTACTTTTCCGAAAAACGTTGGGTTCCAAGCTTCAAAATGAGGGGCCATTTATTAAAATCCGTTCAGCCGTTTTCGTATAATTTCCATTACCAGTTCAAATTATATATATAGACTATAGGCTTAATATTGCACACCATTATAAAGTATGGACATTGCGATAGTTATTTTCTTTACAGTCCGACACGGTTTAATAAACTAGTGTGAGAAATGAAGTTTTGCCAATTTAATGGTAGGCCTATAGCATTACATTGATCATATGGTCATTGTAACCTACATTTAGGGTCGATTTCTAAAACACGGACGAAATCGTGGTTCCAAACCCCGGCTTTTAAACCTCGATCGAGATCTGAATCCCTATGTGACTTCGAAAACGAAGTCGAGACGCGGCTTTAGAAGAAACCGAGTTTCGTATGTTTTATATATGGCAACGCAGCTAAGAATCGATTTTTATTCCTGTAAACATTCGATATTAGAAAGAAATGAACATCGGGATTAATATTTTTATTGAATTCCAGTAAGTCACATTCTTTTGTTCTCAGCTAAGGTATTGTTATATTTGCTAATTTACAGAATATATGTGCGTTTAAAATACTAGCATTAATTATAGGGAACTGATTTTTAGGTGCCTACCAGAATTATATTTCCTAAATAATTAGCACAATTCGAACGTTTATGTTGTAGTTTATCATTTGTTCATAGCTACTGCCAACATTAACTACCTGAAAACCTGGGTCTAATGAATCAATAACCTAAATATTAACTGGATTAAAGTTGCAATTGAAACTAAAATATTATATGGTTCTATTTTCACATATAATAGGCCTACTACGTGGAAAGCCCCAGTAGCATAAAACTTAAAATAAGAATACAAAATCACGCTTGCTTGATTCATATTCTTGTAGGCCCACATCATATTCGAGTAATAAATAAAATGTCCAGAACTACTGTAAAGACTAAGAATTAAGTTACATCGTCTTATAGACATAAAGGTGTAATTAGTATAAAATATTAGGCCTATATCTTACTTCCCTCAAAGCAACAAGAAGGTGTAAAAAACTTGTCAATCTGGCGCCTCTTGCATTTCGTTGCAGATTATTATTTAGCATTCTTCCTCAATTTCGCGTTGATTCCTTCGAAAATCGAAAATATTCGCATGAAATTATCGTCGTTATATAGTTACAGAGGATTATTCCTGTCTCTCATCACTCTAATCCGAGATTTAATATTTGTAATCACAAGTTTTCCTTTCATAGTCACCCACCTGATCTACTTCCTCCATCTTGTACACATGAAGCCGTGGTTTTAAACCTGCCCCAGCCATGGTCTCTGCTTCAGACCATGGTTTCGAGCCATGGCTCAGGAAAATGAAAAAGACCTCGTTTTATAATTCCAAACGCGGTTTAAAGCCATGGCCGTGGTCTAGACCTCGTTTTAGAAATCGACCCTAAGAGTCTAACCTACATTCGCCTGATATCTAGTTCACAGGCAGTATAAAACTCTTGATGGCTAGAGATTAAAATATAACTAAAAGAGTAAGAGATGTAAGATAAATATACTCTGAAATATAATCACTGAAATTACATAAAGCAACGTTATTGGGTCTAAATGGATTATGAGTTCGTCTATTAAAATAAATGAAGCTTGAACACTTGGTGGGAACTGACACTGTTTACACAGATTCGGACAACCTAGACGCCGACGTACGCCAGTCTTGTGACAGCGAGCTACGTTCAGACAGCTGGACGCTTGCACTAGAATTATAAACCGCCACGTGAAGCCTGTCTCCCCGTGTCGCGTCTATATACGTACACAGCCACGTCAGGGTCGATATTCCTGGTTCTGATTTCCGAGGTTCGAATTTACAATGAGAACAAGTCTCACACATCTTCCTTTGCGTCAGTCATGCAACATTTTAACCGAAGTTTAATATGGTTACTATGTGCAATCAGATGAGAAAGAAAAAACGTAAAACCAGAAGTAATGTTGTTAGCTAATAATGAAAAATGATAGTTAAAATAAATGAAATCTAACTCATCATCTAATATTTGAAAAAAAAAAAATGTAGTGAACGGAACATTATTCTAGGAGTTACTAGGAGAGAAATCCTCGTTTTTTAAATTACTAGTAAACCTCGCTACTAACCAAGAAAATTTGGCTGTCTCTTTGAGAAAACTCTGCTTTCTAAAGTGAAATACTCAGTTACGCATGTGAGAAACTTGAGTATTTCTGTAAGAATAAAGGTACGGTCACACGTCGCTACTTTTGCAGCGCTGCAGTACAAAAAACTGCGCAACTCTCGTACTGCGACGTGTGAACAACGGTGCAACCCGAAAAGTAGCGGCTGCCAAACCTGCTGCCCGCTACTTTTCCATGCTGCGCGCAGCTTAAAAGTAGCGACATGTGAACAGGGTTCTCAGGGTTGCAGCCGCAGCATTTTTGATATCGGTTTTGTTGAAACTTTTGCTGCGGTTGCAACCAGTGTTACCACCCAAATGTGCCAATGATACTTTTATTATTTAGATATATTTTAATGTTAAATGTGATGAAAATAAATTATTTGTAAGAGTTATTAAATACACAACACAGTCTGAGCATATTTGCTGACGACGTAATTAATTTTTTTAATTTTCCTTAGCGTAGTTTCAAACAGGAGGGTTGCCAACATTGATTACGTGAATATGCTGTTGGTTATCATTTAAGTATATAGGCGTTTTTAAAAGCTTTATAGTAAAAATAATGCCAATTTCTGAATACTAGATACGACAGAAAAGCAAATAATAGATAAGTAAGCTTTCGCATGAGTTTCTTAATAATGCGAACATAACCACAAAATGTATATTGAGAAGTCAACACGCATATGGAAACCTGCAGCATGACTGCGGCTGCAAAAGTAGCGCCTTGTGTGTGAACAGACTCGCAACCTCCAGTTGCAACTTTTGCTGCACTCGGGTTGCGCAGCACGAAAAGTAGCGTGCAGCACGCTACTTCTGGCTTACGTGTGAACACGACACGCAACTTTTGCAGCTGCAGTATAAAAGTTGCGCAGCAAAAGTAGCGACGTGTGACCGTACCTTAATGAAAACTCTCTCTTTGACCAGGGATGCAGAACCGGGCACCAGTTGTGGCATACGTCACAAGCCGGATTCATCCCTCCATTGAACCACACAGATCATTCACGTAATAAGGTGCAGGGGATTTGTATTCACTGCCTAGTGTGGAATCCAGCGCATTGTAGTTCGCAAAACACGACTTTAAAGAGTAAAAGGAAAATGAATACTTCCGTATTCAAGACAAATACAAATCAAGCAAGACTTCGCTGCACGTAAGAGTTCTGTGTTTGGTACTACATAGCTTACGTATGTGAGCAAACGTTCTCGAAAATGAACGATGATCGTCCTAATTGACAGATGCCCATCTGATTTCCCTGCTCAGGCTAAGTACATCTTCAGTAGAGCATTATACAGCCAAACTAGTGAAGAGAAAAATAATGCAGAGATCTGGCTCACTTTGTAGTTAAAGCTACGTTAATACAGCATTGATATTCCTTTATATTCACTTGAGAATTTAGATTTGTTTTAGTTTTCATTATGGTAAACTAGAAACTATTTACTTTTATAAATTTCAAAATGTCATGGAGGATTTAATTTTTACATAAAATCGTATTATACATAATCACAATCATTATTAGCTGTTCATTCATTCGTTCGTTCGTTCTTGGTTCGTTCGTTCATTCATTCATTCATTTAGTGTTGTGCTCAAGGGCAGACCTTTCACTGCAAACCCAGCTTTCTCCAGTCTTTCCTATTTTCTGCCTTCCTCTTCGTTTCCTCATATGATCCATATATCTTAATGTCGTCTATCATTTCGTCACCTGAATGCAAGAACTAGGTAACTTGATTTTTCATATTTTGTGACATTGCCTATTTATTTATTTCTTGCACTAAGGTATATGTCTTGTTTTCTTTTACCTATTTGTTACATTGGAAAATAGATGTCGCTGGTATTACATTTTGTGCGATTTTTGCTATGCTATAAAAGAGGTAACTAAAAAACGCAAATTTCGAGTTACCTAGTTCTTGCATTCACGTGACATTCTGATATCTTCTTCTACCCTGAACTCTTCACCCATTTGCCATTTCTTCCAGTGCATCCTTCACTAGGCAGTTTCTTCTCAGCCAGTGACCCAACCAATTCCTTTTCCTTTTCCTGATCAATTGCAGAATCATTCTTTCTTCACCCACTCTTTCCATCATAGCTTCATTTCTTATTCTGTCTGTCTATTTCACACGCTCCATTCTCCTCCATATCCATATTTCAAATGCTTCTAGTCGCTTCTCTTCACTTCGTCGTAATGTCTATGTTTCTGCTCCATACCATGTCACACTCCATACAAAGCATTTCACTAGTCTCTTCCTTAGTTATTTTTCGAGAGGTCCGCAAAAGATCCTCCATTTTCTATTAAATGCTTCTTTTTCCATTGCTATCCTCTTTTTGACTTCCTGGCAGCAGCTCTTGTTACTGCTTATAGTACACCCCAAGAATTTCAAACCGTCCACTTGATCTTACTTACTTACAAATGGCTTTTAAGGAACCCGAAGGTTCATTGCCGTCCTCACATAATCCTGCCATCGGTCCCTATCCTGTGCAAGATTAGTCCACTCTCTATCATGATATCCCACCTCCCTCTAATCCATTTTAATATTATTCTCCCATCTATGTCTTGGCCTCCCCAAAGGTCTATTTCTCTCCGGTCTCCCAACTAACACTCTATATGCATTTCTGGATTCGCTCATACGTGCTACTTGCCCTGCCCATCTCAAACGTCTGGATTTAATGTTCCTAATTATGTCAACTGCCTTATTTTGAATTCAAGTTTAATCTTCTTTACTTGTGTTCCTATGACCATAGTCTTCGTCTTCTTTGCATTTATCTTCATCCCATACTGCTCGCAGATGTCATTTAGCTCCAGTAGCAAATTCCTTATTATCGTCCCCTTTTCTGGTAACAACGCTATATCATCAGCAAATCCTATGCACTTTATTCTTCTTCCTCTTACTATCACTCTTCCCATGTTCTAAAAACAGTTCTTCACGAAAACTTCCAAGTAGATGTTGAACAGGGTAGATGATTAAAAAGGCATCCTTGACGTACTCCTTTTCCTATTTCGCTTCTTTCTGACGTTTCATCTTCTATGCAACCTTTGACTTGTTTAATACAAAAATTACTGATCAAGTGATCAGTCTCTTCTCTCACACCTATTTTCTTTGGTATCCCTACCAGTTTATTCCAATCTACTATGTCAAACGTCTTTTCTATGTAAACAAATACTATATACACTTCTTTATTTCTCTTGAGACATCTCAGTATCTATATACATAATTTGAACTGGTAATGGAAATTACGGGAAAACGGCTGGACGAATTTTAATAAATGAACCCTCATTTTGAAGCTTGGAACTCGAAGTTTTTCGGAAAAATAGTAGTTTTCAGTGAAATGTCAATTTTTAAACATACTGTTCCTATTTTCCAAAATCCGTCTGTCGTCAGTTTTGAGAACTAGGTAATAGCATTCACGGCCGACCTGATGTTCCCTTCGCTTTTTAGTAAAGGAGAAGCGAAGCGAGCATCAAGTCGGCCGTGTTGCATTTCAGAATAAAACAAAACACATACCACAGTAAACAATATCACACGAAGGCCATGATCTGCAAGAATGCTGACATATTTAGAGCTCAAATTAAATTGGTTATTAAAAACTTAACTTAATAAAAATAATTTACAGGTTCGATTCTGTGGTGTGTAATTTTCTGGGTACAGCTGTGTATTGGATATTAAAAACTACAAAACTTGAGGTGGTGTGATAACATTATTACCATTATAAATGAAATATTATTGTAGTTAATGCCGTGATGTGACTATTTTTCATTAATTATACATATTAATGCTATATTGATGATATGAAAGTGAAACGTTTTGGGGTTATTTAAGTAGATGAAGAGAATAACTTAAATTAGATTTTGGTTTCTATATTTTACTGAGTGGCGGCTCTATAGTATGTATAGTATATGTTAATGAAAGCTATAAAACTTACGTAAGATAATAATATTATAAAAAGTAAAATATTTTCATAATTATTAATAAATGGGGTTGGGTCTTTTTCATGTATTTAATGGCGGTGTGGTGTAGATATTTATATGCGTGGTTCTCTTCAATATTGGCTCGAGAGAGAGTATCTTTCATTGTTATGGAAGCAAATAACTTTCCGAATGTCTGGTATTCTTCATTGAAAATAAATGTGAAAAATGTTTATTTGAACGTCTAATGAACTTAGTTTGCAGCATTTGCTGCACAAGCCACTAGTATTATATATATATATATATATATATAACTTATATATATATATATATATAAATACATATTGTAGTATGAATATAGTTGAATTCGCCATTGATGGTGTTTTCAAAAAACCTTGATTACCGATCGAAGTTAATTAGAATAAATTAGATAAACTCTGCATAGGCTATGTTTCACAGTAGTTTGAATGCACAGTATGGTGTGAGTCGATATGATGAGAACAAAGCAATGATAAATGAGACTTCCGATATATATGGAGAAAACGTGTTCCGTAATCACTTCGCATTCGCACATCAGCAGACATTGTGTAAGATATCATCAGTGCTACTGAGCTATTGTAGGGTCTACATGTATACGTGGTTTGACGTGTGTTCATCATTCGTGAGCCGTTGTATTATGAAACATCGATCATTATTTGTTTAAAAAGGACGGAACAAGTTATAGTAGTTTGCGTCTGGTTACCAGTATGTTGTTTATAATTTTCGCTTACACCCTAAAAACGTGTAGATTTTACACTAAAATATGATTAAGATTCTATTACATTTTTGTTTTCATTAGTTTGTACTTACACAGAACACGAATGTGCTTGAAGTATGGTCCAGAATTCCTTGCTGCGTATATTCGTATATATGCAAAACATAAATACGTACTTGTAGAAAATTGGTAGATGAAATTATTGGGGATCATCAGTGCGGTTTTAGGCGTAATAGATCTACTATTGATCAGATTTTTTGTATCCGACAGATATTGGAGAAAAAATGGGAGTATAAAGGTACAATATATCAGTTATTCATAGATTTCAAAAAGGCATATCACTAGGTTAAGAGAGAAGTTTTATATGATATTGTTATTGAATTTGGTATTCCCAAGAAACTAGTTCCATTAATTAAAATGTGTCTCAGTGAAACTTATAGCAGATTCCGTATAGGCCAGTTTCTATCTGATGCTTTTCCAATTCATTGTGGGCTAAAGCAAGGAGATGCACTATCACATTTACTTTTTAACTTTGCTCTAGAATATGCCATTAGGAAAGTTCAGGATAACAGAGAGGGTTTGGAATTGAACGGGTTACATCAACTTCTTGTCTTTGCGGATGACGTGAATATATTAGGAGAAAATTCACAAACGATTAGGGATAACACTGGAATTTTACTTGAAGGAAGTAAAGCAATAGGTTTGGAAGTAAATAAGTAAGTAAATAATATAAAAAAATAAAAATAAATCCCGAAAATACAAAGTATATGATTATGTCTCGTGACGAGAATATTGTACGAAATGAAAACATAAAAATTGGAGATTTATTCTTCGAAGAGGTTGAAAAATTCAAATATCTTGGAGCAACAGTAATAAATAAAACTGACAATCGTGAGAAAATTAAACGCAGAATAAATATGGGAAATGCCTGTTATTATTCGGTTGAGAAGCTTTTATCATCTAGTCTGCTGTCAAAAAACCTGAAAGTTAGAATTTATAAAACAGTTATATTACCGGTGAAATTTGGACTGTCACTTTGAGGGAGGAACATAGGTTAAGGGTGTTTGAGAATAAGGTGCTTAGGAAAATATTTGGGGCTAAGAGGGATGAAGTTGCAGGAGAATTGAGAAAGCTACACAACACCAAACTGCATGCATTGTATTCTTCACCTGACATAATTAGGAACATTAAATCTAGACGTTTGAGATGGGCATGCATGTATCACGTATGGGCGAATCCAGAAATGCATATAGAGTGTTAGTTGGGAGACCGGAAGGAAAAAGACCTTTCGGCAGGCGGTGACGTAGATGGGTGGATAATATTAAAATGGATTTGAGGGAGGTAAGATATGATGATAGAGACTGGATTAATCTTACACAGGATAGGGACTGATTGACCTCCGAGTTCCTTAAAAGCCATTTGTAAGTTAGTAAATAAGACAATTTGTAAAAAAAAAAAAAAAAAAAAATAGTGAATAGGAGATTAGACTTACATGAAATATATATAGCCTATTATTTACATGGAATTATGTAATAAATAATTATTAAAGTAAATTTGTTTGAAATAATATGGTATAGCTCAGCCGTGGCGAAAAGGTGACTCGCGAGCACATTGTGGCTCGCATTGATAGCTATGCATTTCTCTTGCTTCCTGCCTTTCCCAACCCCCACCCTCTCACTCACTGGAGTCAAACTCCGTTACATTTGTATTTGTCTCTGACCTGGTAGTGGCGTATCGTCGCAATGTCTCTCTCGAAACCATGTACCCCTACAAAAACGAAAGTTTCAAGTAGGATGGGAGGACGCATTTTTTTGCTGACAATATGATGAGAATATTAAATGTAAGATTTGTTCACAAGTAGGTATTACGAGAAAACCGTTGCATAACTTAAAATGGCATTATACTACATGTCACTCATGAAATATTAAAAGGTTAAGAGTGTTATTATTATTATTATTATTATTATTATTATTATTATTACTATTATTATCATCATTATAATCATCTCTGTACGTCGATCCTTTTTCAGCAGATGTACGAATAATGCGGTTAGATGATCAATTTAAACTCACAGATTTACAATGTGATGTTAAATGAAAGCTAGATGTAAGGACTTGACGATGAACTTTTCAAATCTTTGCCAAAAATTAAATATCCGTAGCTTCGTTCTTTCGCTTGCTCTGTTGAAGCCACGTTCGCTACAAGTTACGTTTGTGAAAAATTATTTTCAACAATGAAAATAGTAAAAACCAAATTTAGATCACGACTGACAGACAAATACCTTCGTGATCAACTACGACTGGCAGTTAAGTGACATAATTCCTGATTTTGAAACTCTGTCGCAGAGACATTCTGAAGACAGTTAATTTTAGGTTGTGATAATGTGTCCTATGTTTTCTTATTAATTTCTTTCTTCGTTATTCGTACTAAACATTAGTTTGTAACCTTATATTGTGTAACATACTTGAGTGCTTGATGTGGGAAAATGAAAATTCATTAATAAATCAAACAGTTGCTTCACTTCCCTTTCGGGTGTCCGCCTCCCTCCATAGGTGCTATGCACGTTGTAGGTTACACAGTGGCTCGGCGCACTATCGCATTTTCGCCAGGGCTGGTGTAGCAAAAAGAAAATGTGTTGCAGTGTTGCTTTAAGAATACATCATTTGAATGTTTTCTTATTAATGCACAATACGTAGAAACCCGCTTGCATTGCAAAATTAAACACAGCGTCGTCATTTGTTTGGAAAATGAAATTGCTAGATAAGGACTTCGTTTATAATAGAAATCTTATACGAATATGCCAAGAAGGTAATTCTAGTTCTTCTATTTCTTGGTATTGTTCAGATTAATGCCAAACCATTTTTGAAATTAAATTCCGTAAGATATGAACTCACGAACAAGACATCTACGTCGTTCTTTATCCACGACGGAGCTGATGTATTTGGATTGTCGGATAACAGACGAGAATGCTATCGTCTTCGTATCAGGCATACTGTGTAGCGGTGGGGGTGAATCAATAAGTAATCTTCTAATGTCGACTCTCTTTTCAACTACGTATTTCCTCATTATAAACCTCGCTCACTCCATTCCACCGAGCTGAGGGCATTGTTCTCTCCACCGATTCCTAAAACAGTTGATATCGGCAAGATGCCGGCGTCAACAACAAACTTCTCTTGTTTATCTACTACTGCATGTTTTAACTGGGCGGGAGTATCACACGAAGACAATAATTTTTTGGTACGCTTTGTACCTATCGGCATAAAAATCCCTACTGGACATGGGTGTCACTGTTAATTTTATTGTTTTTTTACCTCTTTCGTATAGTTCTTGTAATAATTACTATTACAAAATAAATTAAGAGTTAATTTTGAAAAGCATGATGAAAGGTATTGAGATAGTCAATACAATATGATATAATATTGTAATTTTAAAATAAACAACAATGTAATTTTATTATCTCAACAATAGGATTTGCTCTCCACACAGTAACACAGTGTTCGTTAGTGCACTCCACTGACGACAATGACAATTTACTTGGACTATTACGAACAACAATTAACTGTTAATCTTAACTAATATTTACAAAGCACTATTTACAAACCAGAACTGTCAGTTCTCAGTTCACAGTTCTTCTAGCTCAGTCACTCAAGTTCACAGTATCTCGAACCACAGACCTTCAGACACGATCCGCTGTACTCGAACTCAGGTCCCTCCAACTGCGGTCCACTGCACTCGAACTCAGGCCTTCTAATGCTCACACAGTTGCGGACGCACACTCAAGTCGAACTCCGGTACACAAGACTGGCTGGCTTGCTCTGTTCACTGGCTTACTCACTGAACTAATCATGAATCGCACTGTCTGAGTTCACTCGCGTTTCTTCTTTTATAACCACAGCGACGTAGCCTGGAAAGTTCGAGTTCGCGATTTTTCGACGCGCGTCCAGATAGCACTCCAGAGAAAGCACTCGAACAATCCGGACCCCTCCTCTCCGCTGCGATCACTCTTTCCCCTTTCTTCTCTCCGCAAGCACCAGATGCGCGCGCAACCCGTCCAAAACACGGCCGACTTAGCCTCTCCTCTCCGCCGCGCGCCGTCCCCCCAGTGCTCTGTGGAGCCCGTGTCGACTCGCGCGCGACCTGCTCTCTTGCGGGAAGCGTGTTCGAGTCTCGAGGTGGCTGTCACAATATAATATATTGTTTTATTTGAAGTTCAGTCTAATTGACATATCACAAATTAAAAAATTAATGACATATACATATGTAAATGCTCATTGTGTATTATGAAAATTAAAGCAAACGTTTTCGCCGTTCGGGCATCATCAGACATTTTCCATACAATATCTTGTACATTTCTTATGTCTTGTTGTGGAATATGTACAAACTGATTAAAACACAACCTATATCTATCACAAATCTATCATAAATAGTTGGTTCAGCATTATATTATATAGTTTGTATATATTCCACAACAAGACATAAGAAATGTACAAGATATTGTGTGGAAAATGCCTGATGATGGCCGAAGGGCGAAAACGTTTGCTTTAATTTTCATAATACCAATGATCATTTCCATATGTAAATGTCATTAATTTTTAAATTCGTGATATGTCAATTAGACTGAACTTCAAATAAAGCAATAATAATAATAATAGTAATAATAATAATAATAATAATAATAATAATAATAATAATAATAATAATGGTTTATTTTAACTGGCAGAGTTAAGGCCATTCGGCCTTCTCTTCCACTCAACCAGTATGACAGAAAATTACTACAATGCTATGAATATAACATAATTAATACAATACAATACAATTCAAAGCAATACAATACTACAAATACAAGACAGTATAATACATAATTAATATAATACAATGACAATTCTTTTCATCTTCACAACAACAATAAAATAATTATGTAATAATAATAATAATAACAATAATAATCCTAATAATAATAGTAATGATAGTCATACCTAAATTAAATTAAATTACTAAACTCGATCACAATTATAACTTCAATTTGACTGCACCCGTAAGAAATCGTTTAGCCTTTTCTTGAAAGTGGTTATTGTCTGGCAGCCCCTAATCTTCTGAGGTAGAGAATTTCCATTCACGGGGGACTGAGACAGTAAAAGAGGATGAATAGTGGGATGTTCTATGGGCAGAAAGTGCTAGAATTTGGCTCTCCTGTGACCTGGTGTTTAGATTGTGATTGGAGAATAAGTAGTTAAACCGGGAATAAAGATAATTTGGAGTAGAAGTGTGGAGAACTCGAAACAGAAGAGAGAGCGAATGAAGTGTTCTACGGTTACTAAGTTGCAGCCAGGATAAAGATTTGAACGACGATGTAATGTGATCAAATTTGTGAGCATTACTGATGAATCTGACACACACATTTTGCACACGCTGCAGCTTGTTCGAAAGGTCAGTTGTCAAGTCTGTAAGTATTACGTCGCAATAGTCAAACAGTGGTAGTACGAGGGTTTGCACTAAAGTCTGTTTTAATTCTGGCGGGAGGAAGTTTCTGAATGGGTTAAGAGAATGCATGGCATAGCACACTCTCTTGGATATTTCCTTTACTTGGGATTCCCTATTTAAATTTTCGTCCAAGAAAATGCCGAGGTTTCTGACGACGGAATGGTACGGAATAGTGGCATTATTTACTGTAATAATTGGGATATGTCTGTTGTTCATTGTGTTCAGTAGTCTCTTATGTCCAATTATTATAGCTTGTGACTTACTAGCATTTAACCTAAGTCCGAACATTTTCGCCCATGAAGAAACTTGATTCAAGTCATGATTAATTTTGCCAATAGTTGCATCAATTTCGTCTGGTCGTGAGTGTATGTAGAGTTGTAAGTCGTCTGCGTAAATGTGATACTTGCAGTAATGTAAGTTTGTAGTCACGTCATTAATATAAATGGAGAAAAGCAGTGGTCCAAGCACGATGCTTTGAGGTACTCCTACTTTCGTGTATCGCCAAGGGGAAAACCAAGTACACAATTTCATAATACGTTAAGAATGACTGTTAGTTTGTTATTAGTCTACATTCTTCCTTTCCATATTTCTTAATGGTAATGAGTAGGCATATATTTACCATCAATCAATCAATCATAGTGTTCTGCCCAAGGACAGGTCTTTCACTGCAAACCTAGCATTCTACACTCTTTCCAATTTTCTGCCTTCCTCTTTGTCTCCACATATGATCCATATATCTTAATGTCGTCTATCATCTGATATTTCCTTCTACCCCGAACTCTCCTCCCGTTCACCATTCCTTCCAGTGCATCCTTCAGTAAGCAGTTTCTTCTCACCCAGTAACCCAGCCAATTCCTTTTCCTCTTCCTGATCAGTTTCAGCATCATTCTTTCTTCACCCACTCTTTACAACAGAGCTACATTTCTCATTCTCTCTGTCCGTTTCACACTTCCCATTCTTCTCCATATCCACATTTCAAATGCTTCTAGTCGTTTCTCTTCACTTCGTCGTAATGTCCATGCTTTTGCCCCATAAAATGCTATACTTCACACAAAACACTTCACTAGTCTCTTTCTTAGTTTTTTCTCCAGAGGTCCACAGAAGTTGCTCCTTTTCTATTAAAAGCTTCCTTTGCCATTGCTATTCTCTTTTTGACTACTTGGCAGCAGCTCATCGTTCAAGATGTGATTGTAATCCTTCTTATATTAGTTATATTGAAGAATGGAATTCTTATCGCAATACCGACAAACTGTCGCCTGTCGTATCTATGAAATAACCAGTTGATAATAATATGGGTAAAAAATTATAGTTCGTACCAACTTCAATGAACGATAATGATGATAGTAGTACTACTACTACTAATAATAATAATAATAATAATAATAATAATAATAATAATAATAATAATAATAATAATAATAATAAGAAGAAGAAGAAGAAGAAGAAGAATAAGAAGAATAAGAAGAATAAGAAGAATAAGAATAATAGTAACAAAAAAATCAATGTGTCACTTATAATAGAGGAAACGTAAATAAAGATTTCGCGTTGTGTTGAAACATACTTCATGATTTTTTTTAAACTTAAAGGGCCTCCAACCCTAATTAATGACACATTGCAAAGGGGGGAATTAAGTAGATGAACTCCTATGGGTTTGCTTGTACCACTGTAGATATCAGTGAGATAGGTTAAACAGTCGCCAGATTGAAAGATCAACTCTAGCAACTATCCCTTACTTGGACGTGCCCGACTCCTTTCAGAGCTCCGTAACTAGCTGGCAATTGCCATATCGGCATAACTTATCAGCGAAGCTTCCACAGATCCCCAAGTTGGAAACGGCAGCGAGAGGGGAGACAGCACAGCTAAAGAAGGCGAATCCTGCACAGCTAAGCACTGCAAAAGATTGAGTGTACAGTTTACCTTAACAGAAAGGTTGTTCTCCTGACATTGTGTATAAATAAATAAGTAAATAAATAAATAAATACATAAAGAAATAAATAAATAAATAAATAAATAAATAAATAAATGAATGAATAAATAAATAAATAAATAAATAAATAAATAAATAAATAAATAAATAAATAGGTAGGTAGGAAGATAAATAAGTAAATAAATAAATAAATAGATAGGTAGGTAGATAAATAAATAAGTAAATAAATAAATAATTAAATAAATAAATAAATAGGTACGTAGATAGGTAGGTACGTAAATAAGTAAATAAGTAAGTAAGTAAATAAGTAAATGAGTAAATAAATAAATAGGTAGGTAGGTAGATAAATAAGTAAATAAGTAAGTAAGTAAATAAGTAAATAAATAAATAAATAGGTAGATGGATAAATAAGTCAATAAATAAATAAATAGGTCGTTAGGTAGATAAATAAGTAAGTAAATAAATAAATATATAGGTAGGTAGATAAATAAATAAATAAATAAATAAATAAATAAATAAATAGGTAAGTAGATAAATAAGTAAATAAGTAAATAAATAAATAAATAAATAGGTAGGTAGGTAGATAAATAAATAAATAAATAGGTAGATAGGTAGACAGATAAGTAAATAAATAAGTAGGTAGGTAGGTAGGTAGATAAATACGTAAATAAATAAATAAATAGGTAGGTAGGTAGATAAATAAGTAAATAAATAAATAGGTACGTAGGTAGATAAATAAGTAAGTAAATAAATAAATAAATAGGTCGGTAGGTAGGTAAATAAGTAAATAAATAAATAGGTAGGTTGGTAGATAATGCGTAAATAAATAAATAAGTAGGTAGGTAGATAAATTAGTAAATAAATAAATAAATAAGTAGGTAGGTAGGTAGATAAATAAGTAAATAAATAAGTAGGTACGTAGGTAGATTAATACATAAATAAATAAATAGGTAGGTAGGTAGATAAATAAGTAAATTAATTAATTAATTAATAGGTCGGTAGGTAGAAAAATAAGTAAATAAATAAATAGGTAGGTAGGTAGATAAGTAAGTAAATAAGTTAGTAATTAAATAAGTAAGTAAATAAATAAGTGAATAAATAAATATATTAATAAATAAATTAATTAATTAACCTATTATCCAAACGATATTACAATGAGTTAGAATTATTTATTTTCATGGATATAGGTTTTACGTTTAAGTGGTTAATGACATTAAAGAAACGTTGTGTATGTACGCGTGAAGCTGAAAACTTCCTAGCTTCCGACATCTGTGCGTCCCTCTGTGCCTTAGTTTTATGAGATAAAACTCTACGAAGTTGTGACGTTGTGAAGGAAGAAAGCCGGAAAAACCTCATTCCGTGGTCTGTCCTGCGCTATAGTATTGAGCCTTAATGTAGTATAATTTGAAAGTGAAATATTCATGACATCTTTTATACGAAATATTGTTTTTTTTGTATGGGCAACCAGGTAAGAATTTATAGTGTATTATATTTGGAAATTTTGTTTCAATGGTTAAGTTCCCTTGCTCTACGAAGTGCAATACACATCACATTAATCTCAAGGACTCCTTACAAGGTTAGGAAGTGTTACATGAGGGGAATATATAAATGCCAGGAAGCGAGGGCTGTGACAAGTTTGGAGTTGGTTAGTTGAGGATATACAGGATGATTCACGAAAATTGTGCAATACTATAGGATGTGATTTATGGCATAATTATGATGAAAATAGTTCATATAAACATATGTCATATTTTTTTAAATTAAGTTATGCCCTCCTGAATGTTAAACATAAACGTAGATATTATGATGGTTTAAGCATTTAAATTATTTACAACAATGATACTGGGTGTATAATAAATTTATTAAAGAACATTCAGTTATTACTCACCTGAAAAAACTATATTAAAGCCGGTTTTCAAAGACCCCATTTCTGCAGCAACACACGTATCCGCCCGTGTGTGAACTGCGCTCGCCGTTTTCCCCAACTTCCGTTGTTCGGATGCTAGGTAGATACGTTTTACCGGTGTTGAGTTACAATCTTTAACCATGACCCTGATGCCATAAGACTTTGTATCATTGTTATCAACTGTACAGTAACACATACAGCTCCAGACGTCCAGAGAGAGAGAGAGAGAGAGAGAGAGAGAGAGTTCACAAGAATGCGTGTTACGGAAGAAAGAAACGTGATTTTATCCGAAATTATTCAAAATCGGACACATGTATATATTAACTTTTTTTCATCAGAATGATGTCAGAAATCACATCCTAGAGTATTGCACAATCTTCGTGAATAACCCTGTATATAAATTTTCATTTTATTTTATTGGGTTATTTTACGACGCTGTATCAACATCTAGGTTATTTAGCGTCTGAATGATATGAAGGTGATAACGCCGGTGAAATGAGTCCGGGGTTCAGCATCGAAAATTACCCAGCATTTGTTCGTATTGGGTTGAGGGAAAAACTCGGAAAAAACCTAAACCAGGTAACTTGTCCCGACCGGGATTCGAACCCGGGCCACCTGGTTTCGCAGCCAGACGCGCTGACCGTTACTCCACAACTGTGGACTTGTTTGTTAGAGAGGTAAATGAAAATAAGATACAGAATGGTCCAGAAGTTTTCTCCCAGTTTATGGAGGTGATTCCTTAGGTTATTTGGAATACAAAATGTAAATAAATTAATGAGATCACTTTCTTAATTGCGGAATTACGGTAATTTGAAAACGGCAGAAAAACATTTATTTCATGATTTCACTAACAAAAATACTTACTTACTCATTCACTCACTCACTTACTTACTTACTTACTTACTTACTTACTTACTTACTTACTTACTTACTTACTTACTTACTTACTGGCTTTTAAGGAACCCGGAGGTTCATTGCCGTCCTCACATAAGCTCGCCATCGGTCCCTATCCTGAGCAACATTAATCCAGTCTCTACCATCATATCCCACCTCCCTCAAATCCATTTTAATATTACCTTCCCATCTACGTCTCGGCCTCTCCAAAGATCGTTTTCCCTCCGGCCTCCCAACTAACAACTAACAAATATACAAAAGATAATTAAAATATAAATAATTCATTGTTTATGTATCAGTCTGCTTCATTTAGAGAAGATTTAAATTACATTTTCGAAAATTCCTCCCTGAATCTCAAGGGAACAGTCCGCCCGGGTGTGAACCGCACCCTCACACATTAGTTTTGTTCCTTATTGTCGCCGCGGCATGACAGACGGAATGCGTTGAAGCAACTCTTCGCGTGCTTGTACATTAACCTGATAGACGATGTCATCCACCCACAGATAGCTCGTGCACGTAGTTATGGCAACAAACATGCCTAGCGCTCCATTCACTATGACGCGTTTCGAAAACTCCGTAATTATGAATATGATCCCATTCATTTATTCGTATTTTTTGTTCCAAATAACCTCAGGAATCACTTCCATAAACCGAGGGAGAACTTCTGAATTATCCTGTATATTATACTTATAAAAGGAAATGGACATACCTGATTAGTGTTACAACGTTTAGTTAAATATCTGGAGTTTGAATTATGTTGCCAAAAAGAAAACAAAAACCATGATTTTTTAATGTGCATGCAGTTTTAATAATTATGTTTTCTAAGCTATGGTAACAGAGAGGGTTTGGAATTGAACGGGTTACATCAGCTTCTTGTCTATGCGGATGACGTGAATATGTTAGGAGAAAATCCACAAACGATTAGGGAAAACACGGGAATTTTACTGGAAGCAAGTAAAGAGATAGGTTTGGAAGTAAATCCCGAAAAGACAAAGTATATGATTATGTCTCGTGACGAGAATATTGTACGAAATGGAAATATAAAAATTGGAAATTTATCTTTTGAAGAGGTGGAGAAGTTCACATATCTGGGAGCAACAGTAACAAATATAAATGATACTCGGAAGGAAATTAAACACAGAATAAATATGGGAAATTCCTGTTATTATTCGGTTGAGAAACTTTTATCATCCAATCTGCTGTCGAAAAATCTGAAAGTTAGAATTTATAAAACAGTTATATTACCGGTTGTTCTGTATGGTTGTGAAACTTGGACTCTCACTTTGGGAGAGGAACAGAGATTAATGGTGTTTGAGAATAAGGTTCTTAGGAAAATATTTGGGGCTAAGAGTGATGAAGTTACAGGAGAATGGAGAAAGTTACACAACACAGAACTGCACGCATTGTATTCTTCACCTGACATAATTAGGAACATTAAATCCAGACGTTTGAGATGGGCAGGGCATGTAGCACGTAAGGGCGAATCCAGAAATGCATATAGAGTGTTAGTTGGGAGGCCGGAGGGAAAAAGACCTTTAGGGAGGCCGAGACGTAGATGGGAAGATAATATTAAAATGGATTTAAGGGAGGTGGGATATGATGATATAGAATGGATTAATTTTGCTCAGGATAGGAACCAATGGCGGGCTTATGTGAGGGCGGCAATGAACCTCCGGGTTCCTTAAAAGTAAGTAAGTAAGTAAGTAAGTTAGTAAGTAAATAAGTAAGTAAGGTATGGCATCTTTTTTCCCTAAACTGAAGTCTAGTTTTACACACGACACGCATTAATATGTTACTGCCGCATAAAGTTTATGTTCCTTTATGCATGTTATTACATGTACACAGTTATACGTCGAGACCCATTTTGCTAAACCAGTATAACACCAGCGTTGCCAACTCGATTCTTAAAAATCTGCTCAGATACAGTGGAGAAACCGCTAAATTGCTATATTGTCAATGTAAAATAAGACTATTTTACCGCCGTGAGTGTTAAAAAACCCGATAAATCCCTATATGAGCAATAAAAATTTAATGTATTTTACCCGCTAAACTAAAACCGAAAAAACGCTAGATCTAGCGGTAAAGCCGCTGAATTGGCAACACTGTATAACACTGAATCGCAGATATTGTAGTTTAAAAACCAACAATGGAAATATAACAAACTGGTGCCTCCTTTCACATTTCGCATATCGATGTCTGACAGAATCAGAGTTATACTCTCTGGTTCACGTGCTTTATAGAAGACGAAAGCAAAGATCAATATTGCTCATGCGCGGTTCACGGTATGCCAGACTCCACAAGAACGAACGAAGTTCTCGGCCGTGACCTGAAGAAAGAATGTAAATATGAAACATGTATTCAAATTATTTAAATAAAAAAAAGACTACGCATTCTTCGAAATCGCTTGTATTTCGTTGAAAATACAATTTATCGCAGTAACGTCCATTTATAGCAATAGAGATCGCTCGTACTAGACGGCTAGATCTTTGCGACCGCTATTAACATTTAGATAAACGGCAAAAGTGCAATCGCTGTCCACGATCAAACGGCCGCAACGTCCAACGAAAACCGACCAGAGAGTAATAGTATAGGCTAATGAAATAGCTTTTCTATTTTGTTCTTTTATGTAGTTTTGTTTGTACCGCATTTTTTGGAATATGTTGAGATGGGAAGAATAAAAGTGAGCGTTCAGTTTAGAGTGGAATGCCTCATAGCAGTCAGTAGTCTGTTCAGAACTACTACTAAAGTAGGCCCGAAAGTGAGCGCAATCAACACGGATGTTATTGTTCGGCGAACTTATCGAAAGCGGGAATCAAGTCGTTCAATGTTCGATCGCAGGGGGACGCAAAACTGCAGCAGCGGTTAAAAAAGTCTTGATAACAGGAGGGTTGATGCCTTTTAATTATGAGCAGATGCATTCATTATTTCATTAATGAATAATTTTTGAGAACATATGTTTTGCTCTTGACTGGACTTACAGACTGTAATACCTGAATGAATGAAATAAATGAATATATGAATTAATTACTTTTATTTTTTTTATTTTATTGGGTTATTTCACGACGCTGTACCAACATCTCAGGTTATTTAGCGTCTGAATGAAATGGTGATAATTCCGGTGAAATGAGTCCGGGGTCCAGCACCGAAAGTTACCCAGCATTTGCTCGTATTGGGTTGAAGGGAAAACCCCGGAAAAAAAACCTGAACCAAGTAACTTGCCCCGACCGGGGTTCGAACCCGGGCCATGGATGAATGAATGAATGAATTAATTAATGAGTGAATCACTGAATCAGTGAATGTATCAATCAATGAATTCATGGAAGAATGAATAAATGAGTCGATGGATGAATGAATGATTGATTTATTTATTTTAGTGAGAGAAGAAGAATTATAGATTAAATAATAGGCCTACACGATGATAATCGCGTCTTTGCAAAGGCTCTTTTAACTCCTGCATGGCTCAATGTGGTCTGTCTTTGCCGTCCACCACGAAAGAGTAATATATACGTCATTATTAGCTGTTAAAGAAACCGTTCCCTCCATTATGAAAAAATATCCGAATATGAATTGGAAGAGAATATGGACAATATTCACACTACCAAATATTTCAACTGATTGGAAAACAAGTGCATATGAAGTAGTAAATGATGTTGTTCCCACAGAAGCAAAAAAGTACCACCATAACATCACGCACTCTCCTCTATGTCAACATTGTGGCAGTTTTGATACTCTCCACCATCGATTTAACAACATGCCGACCTGTAGTATGGTCTTGGTTGTGTCGAAAACTAATAAAGGCCTCTCATACGGACAACCCGAACGACGTTCGAAGAATGGTACTTCAACTGGAAATGCCTGCCCACAGCAGTAAATTCTCACTAACATGGATAATTATGGAATATTTACACTACATGGTTAGTGACAACAATCCAATGATAGCTGGACTACAAAAGTTACAAATGGAAGCTGAAAGGAATCTGAGAAGAAAAGGACATAACAATTTGTAAATAATTGACAATCAAAAAAACATTCTTACAAGGGAAGGGTTTCGGCTCGAACAGGAATTTCATATCCAAAATTTGTATACAGGCCCATCTTTACATCTCTGTAAAGCTCCCAAAAGCATTCGTTTGTGTAATGTGTGGTTTGTCTGTTAGAGTACTGTACAAGTTGAGGGGTGGGCAGAGCACTGCAAAAGTTAAGGGGATGGGACACCTTACCCGTAAGCTTAGCCTAGCCTAGAAGCTAGTGCGAGTGGTAAAATGTCTAAAGCCCATTTAAGGCCATTTTTCTCTAATGTTCTGTCTGAAAATCTTGCAGCTAGTCAAAAGTATATAGCGTACTGTTATGTGATTCATGGAGTGCGCATAAGGACACAACCTTAAACATGAATCATTCCAAGGCTAGGACATAGAATGTATGATCATTCCACCTAAAAAAAACTAAATATATCCAGCCTCTGGATATCTATTTCCTTAGACAATACAAAATATATGCTCGGAGGATAACAGATTATATAAGAACATAACTTGGGAAATGGAGTGTTTATAATGAAAATGCACTCTGTTATTCATAACCAGTTGTCTGATCCAGTATACCGTCCTATGCTTCAGTATTTCTGGCAGTCAGCTGGTTACGTGAATCGTGAACAAGTCTCGGACTTCAAAAATGTAATTCAGCTGGCATTTGATTTTTCAGCACTGGAGTGTGGTTCAGAAGATTGTTCAGGTGTTGCTTCTGCGTGTTGTGCTTATTGCTCTGCTCCATGCTGTTTCATGCATTTTATAGAGAATCCTCATGTACATTTTTAAAGAAGTGTATTAACCAATTCCAACCAAACGGAGAGTTACACAAATGAATGCTTTTACGGACTTCATCACCATTGTGAGGTAAGCCTCTGTACAAATTTTTAACCAAAAATTCCTGTTTGAACCGAAACCCTTCCCTTGTCAGTATATGAAAATAAAA
Source organism: Periplaneta americana (assembly GCF_040183065.1). Lineage (NCBI taxonomy): Eukaryota > Metazoa > Arthropoda > Insecta > Blattodea > Blattidae > Periplaneta > Periplaneta americana. The sequence goes on along the minus strand of NC_091117.1, from coordinate 205,529,806 downwards.
CTCAGTAAATTGTATAAAAAGATACGGCTATTATGTGAATAATTTACTTTATTAACTGTATTCTGTTAATATATATATACATATATATTTTTTTAATAATCCAGAAAGGAAGAGAATTTAATCTCCCTACATACATAATGTTCGTGGATTACGAAAAAGCCTTTGACAAGGTTTTAAGAAATAAATTATGGAATATACTGTCCAAAGAAGGATATCCAACACACCTAGTGAAAACAGTTAAAAGCTTATACGAGACAAGAATATCAGTAAGAATAGGAAACAAGACGAGTGATGCAATAATTGTAAATCAGGGTGTTAAACAAGGCTGCCCTTTATCTCCAACATTATTCAATATATACATAGATAAAGCCACAGAAGAATGGCAGAATAAAATAACAACCGGCATAAATATAGGCACGACATTATTGAAGTCCATGCTTTTTGCTGACGATCAGATCTTGATGGCAGAATCGGAGGATGACTTACAGGTGGCAGCTTATCAACTACAATTAATAATGGAAAAATATAATCTTAAAATTTCTAATCATAAAACAAAAACAATGGCATTTGAAGGAGTTGATCACAGAAGATGTAAAATAGTTTTAAATCATGAAATCATAGAACAGGTATCCTCATTTAACTATTTAGGCTGCAATATATCATACGTAAAAGAACAAGACGTCAAAAATAAAATGAGTAAATTTCAACAGATGTGTGGAACAATACGAAGGACCTTAAAAAATAAAACACAACGTTCAACACAACTAAAATTTTATACAACGTTAGCTGTCCCACTATTAACCTATGGTTCAGAAAATTGGTCTATAAACCGAGCAACTAAAAAGAAAATTGAATCCAGCGAAATGAAATTCCTTCGAAGTGTTGCTGGTCTCACTCTTTTAGATCATCAAAAGAACAAAAATATACGAGAACAACTAAATATTTTTAATTTGACTGAGAAAATACAACAACAAAAACATAATTGGTACCAACATATAAGAAGAATGAATGACGACCGGTTACCTAAAGTAATACTGAACTATGAACCAAGAGGACACAGAAATGTTGGTAGACCAAGAACAAGATGGATAGACGACATAAACTTTGAAGACGGAACAGGCCAATAGGCCTAATCCCTGTGGTTGATGATGATATATTTTTTTAATTGCTACCATATTAAATGTAGGTAAAACTATTGTGTAGTCTCTAAAAGTTATTTTGTAAATAGTGATGGAAGCCTCCAAAAATGATTTAAGATCGAATATATTTTAGCATTACAGTATTTTTTTCATATGTTCATATATTGTCAAAATAAATGTCATATTTTGGCAAATTTTATCATAATACAACCTTCAAATGTTCTTTTGTGTAATGTCATAAAATAATGCTGAATTTGTCACAAGATCTCAGTATTGTATTATGAATAGTGTTATATAACTTATGTCATATCTCATGTAAAAATTGTACGTGACAAATAAATGTGTAAAAAAAAAAGAGTGAGAAACAACTCTACTATTCCGTAAACCGAACCTGAGACACTCCGCGAGATGGAAGAGCATTGCATACTGTCTACAGCACCAGGCGTTCAACAGCATGTGATTTCTATTTTTCGTAACCGGTTATGCACGTCTCTAGTGCAGACGTGGCGAGAATGTGATCGTGCGCCGAGCCACTGTGTAACCTGCAACGTGCATAGCACCTATGGAGGGAGGCGGACGCCCGAAGGGGAAGTGAAGCAACTGTCTGACTTAGTAACGGATTTTCATTTTCCTTACGTCAAGCACTTACATAAAATTTGATACAGTACAATGCTACAAACTAATGTTTAGTACGTGTAACGAAGAAAGAAATGAACAAGAAAACATAGGACACATTATCACAACCTAAAATTGTCTTCAGAATGTCTCTGCGACAGAGTTTCAAAATCAGGAATTATGTCACTTACTGCCAGTCGTAGTTGATCACGAAGGTATTTGTCTGTCAGTCGTGACCTAAATTTGGTTTTTACTATTTTCATTGTTGAAAATAATTTTTCACAAACGTAAGTTGTAGCGAACGTGGCTTCAAAAGACCAAGCGAAAGAACAAAGGTTCGGATATTTATTTTTTGGCAAAGATTTGAAAAGTTCAACATTTGTCAAGACCTTACATCTAGCTTTCATTTAACATCACATTGTAAATCAGTGAGTTTAAATTGAAGATCTAACCGCATTATTTATTTATTTATTTATTTATTTATTCTGGTGTAGTTAGGCCATCAGGCCTTCTCTTCCACAACACCAGGAATACAAATACAATAACAGAAATAAAAAGGAAAAAAAAAACACTATAAACGAAGTAAAGTCACACAAAAATATACACAGGTTGCAGTCACACAAACTTTAAATGAGTGATTAAGTATAATTAATTGTATCCTAATTAACTAACATAAACAAGAAACTAGCGATTTTAATCTGGAGTAAAAAAAAACACAAATCGACACTTCTAGCAATATCTAAAAAGCATTAAACAAGACAAAATTTTCCAATTTAATTTTGAATTGTGATAAAGTCCGGCAGTCCCTGACATCATTAGGTAGCGAATTCCAGAGACGAGGTATTTCTACAGTGTACATCTGCTGAAAAAGGATCGACGTACAGAGATGATGATGATGATGATAATATTAATGATAATAATAATAATAATAATAATAATAATAATAATAATAACACTTAACCTTTTAATGTTTCATCAGTAACATGTAGTAACTTATAATGCCTTTTTATGTTATACACCCGTTTTCCTTGTAATAACTTGTGAACAAATCATACATTTAATATTCTCATCATATTGGCAGCAAAAAATACGTACTCCCATCCTACTTGAAACTTTCGTTTTTGTGGAGGTACATAGTTTCGAGAGAGAGACATTGCGACGATACGCCACTCGCAGGTCAGAGACAAATACAAATGGAACGGAGTTTTACTCCAGTGAGTGAGAGGGTGGGGCTTGAGGAAGATAGAAATGCACAACTATCATTGCGAGCCACAATGTGCTCGTGAGTCGCATTTTCGCCACGGCTGCTCTAGTGCATATACACGCAGGAATTTCCTTCTTCTTTCTTACTCTGTTTAATCTCCCTTTTTTCACACTTACACACCAATGCCTAAAGGGGAGGGAGATTCTTTAGATCGTACACTAGACATCCCACATATGCGGGCCTGTCTTGTCATGAGATCGGCAAGACGCAGGTCTACGGCAGAGACATCACAGGATAATCACAAGAAAACGGACAAGGACCCAGTCCCGTGGACGGAAGATAAATTTCTTCCATTCCCCACGCCGGGAATCGAACCTCGGACGCTTGCTTCGGAAACATGCACACAGAGCCAAAACGACGGCCCTTAAGGAAGATAATTTATTAAATTACACAGTCGTCTTCATTACCGGCTTAATTAACTGTACTATAAACGTTGGCTTAACAGTAAAACGTTCGCATGCATCCTTAATCGTTGAGGTAATTTTCAGTAGAAGTGTTTATAGATTCGTGGTTGACGTCATCCGAAGTTTGAATCTGATAGCTGACTTCCAGTACAGTTCTGTGCCCCAAAATAACACATGAATGAGCTGTGCCTGACGAATTGAATCAGCGCTACGGGAGAACTACATTTCGACGTTCGGTGCTATTAGGACTTCTGTGTTATCAGAACCTGTTGAATCGCGCGTTTATTTTATGTAAGGTTATTTATGTCTGCACATTTTCTGTAAAATCCTGCCAGCACGAGCGGCTTTCTCATATTTCTCAATTTTGATCTTCAAGTACGAAGTCTTGGACATGACAGTTTTTGTAACATTCGTCATACGACGGTTTCGATAAAAACTCTAACATCATATTGTGTGTATGGTTTTGTTCTCATTTCCAAGACAAAATCAATTTCTTATATGGCAGTTCGAATGGTCTGTTGGTGACAAGAGAAAATATACTCGCCTCTATTGATTTCTTCTTACTACAACTTACTTACTTACAAATTGCTTTTAGAGAACCAGGAGGTTCATTGCCGCCATCACAAAAGCTTGCCATCCGTCACTATCCTGAGCAAGATTAATCCAGTCCCTAGCATCATATAACTTACTTACTTACAAATGGCTTTTAAGGAACCCACAGGTTCATTGCCACCCTCACATAAGCCCGCCATCTGTCCCTATCCTGAGCAAGATTAATCCAGTCTCTATCATAATATCCCAACTCCCTCAAATCCATTTTAATATTATTCTCTCATCTACGTCTCGGCCTTCCCAAAGGTCTTTTTCCCTTCGGTCTCCCAACTAACACTCTATATGCATTTCTAGATTCGCCCATACGTGCTACATGCCTTGCCCATCTCAAACGCCTGGATTTAATGTTCCTAATTATGTCAGGTGAAGAATACAATGCGTGCAGTTCTGCGTTGTGTAACTTTCTCCATTCTCCTGTAACTTCATCCCTCTTAGCTCCAAATATTTTCCTAAGAACCTTATTCTCAAACACTCTTAATCTCTGGTCCTCTCTCAACGTGAGAGTCCAAGTTTCACAACCATATAGAACAATCGGTAATATAACTGTTTTATAAATTCTAACTTTCAGATTTTTTGACAGCAGACTAGATGACAAAAGCTTATTAACCGAATAATAACAGGTATTTCACATATTTATTCTGCGTTTAATTTCCTCCCGAGTGTCATTTGTATTTGTTACTGTTGCTCCAAGATATTTGAATTTCTTTTTGGGATTTACTTCCAAACCTATCGCTTTACTTGCTTCAAGTAAAATTCCCGTGTTTTTTTCCTAATCATTTGTGGATTTTCTCGTAACATATTCACGTCATCCGCATAGACAAGAAGCTGATGTAACCCGTTCAATTCCAATCCCTCTCTGTTACCCTGAACTTTCCGAATGGCATATGATAGAGTCAAGTTAAAAAGTAAAGGTGATAGTGCACCTCCTTGCTTTAGCCCACAGTGAATTGGAAAAACATCAGAAACTGGCCTATACGGACTCAGCTGTAAGTTTCACTGAGACACATTTTAATTAATCCAACTGGATTCTTGGGAATACCAAATTCAATAAGAATAGTATAAAAACTTCTCTCTTAATCGAGTCATATGCTTTTTTGAAATCTACGAATAACTCATGTACTGTACCCTTATACTCCCATTTTTTCTTCAATATCTGTCGAATACAAAAATATTTTATCAATAATCGATCTATTAAGCTTGAAACCGCACTGATGATCACCATTAATTTCATCTACGTACGGAGTTAATCTTCTCAAAAGAATATTGGACAAAATTTTTTACGACGTCAACAAAATTTACTACCTCGAAAGTTACTACAGTTAATCTTGTCACCCTTCTTAAAAATAGGTACAATTCTGGACTCCTTCCATTGTTCTGGTACAATTTCCTTTTCCCAAATAGCAAGTACAAGTTTATAAATTTCGTTAGATAATGCGCTTCCACCCTCTTGTATTAATTCATATCATATCAGATCTCCCTCAGATCTATTTTATTATTATCCTCGCATATACTGTATTCACTGCTTACGTAACTTGTGTTTAATACGACCGAACACTTTGCTTTAGTAATTAGAGCAAGAAAATTATTTTTATCAAATAATGTAAATGTTGAGTAGGCCTACCTACAAGGATTTAGAAAATTATTTTAACAATCCGCTGGGAAGAGTAGCTTTGCGTTCTGAGGCGCTGTCCGAAGTTCGTGGGTTTGAATCCCGCTTCGGCAATAGATTGATGTCACTAATTAATGATCTGTTCTGTGTGTCCCTTATTAATGTTCTGTCCTGTGTGTATTTCAGCGGAAGTCCCTGCGCTCTGCTGACATGGGAGGCCCACAAGTGTGTCTAATGTGCGTGTCCATAGAATCGCCCTCTGTATAGCATTGATAATATTAAGGGGCGTGAGTAGTGATGCTCGTACGATTAAACATTTTTAATGTAGAAGTTTAGTTCAATATTTCTAGGCTTTTAGTGTTCGGAGTGAAATAAAAATTTCCATGCTTATACAATCAATAATTCTGAATTTAATGAAGCAAAAGACAACTAATTAGTTACGTATCCAAGTGAAAAAGAAAGACCATAACTGATAACCTGTTTTCCCACTTTGCTAAGTGCACCTCATTCTTCAGGTGCACATTACTTGCTACTATCTTCAGTTATAAACCTTGTATTTTTTAAAGATATCTATTAATATATGTTGTAAATTCTAAAGCAAAATTTAGTTAAATATTTCACCACTAGAGAAAGAGAAAAAATATTGAACTTTTTAAAACATTTTTTGCAATTTTTGTCCACGCATATATATTTTTTTCTCGAGTTATGTGTGTGATATTCTTAACCCGTAGGTCTACTATGTAGAACACAGGCTGCAGAAAACACTGTAAAAATTTCATGTAAATTAATTAAGTAGTTTCAGAGAAAAATGCACTATGTTTGAAAAATGTCAACTTATGGAAAACTTCAGTTTAAAAAAGGATGTATGAATTACATGCACCGCCCATTTAAAGAAGCCATTTAAAGGGCTTATCTGCAGAAATACCCTCCTCAAAAAAATGTTATGTTTTATTTAATGACGCTTGCAACTGCAGTGGTTGTATCAGCGTCGCCGGATGTGCCGGAATTTTGTCCCGCAGGAGTTCTTTAACATGCCAGTAAATCTACTGACATAAGCCTGTCGCATTTAAGCACACTTAAATGCCATCGACCTGGCCCGGGATCGAACCCGCAACCTTGGGCATAGAAGGCCAGCGCTATACCAACTTGCCAACCAGGTCGACCCCTCCTCAATATTTATATTGTTTTAAAGAGCAAGTTATGTACTTTTTTTTAAACACAAATTAAAAAAAACTGTATTTTTAACCCCTAATCACTACCTGGTTCCCTTAAGACCAATAACACGGAAGGTTAAATATTTAAATATGAGTATATAGCAATCCATATTCATTATTTGCTACACAGATGTATCGGCATTGAGAAATGTTCTCTATTTGATTACATGATGAAATGTTGATTTTTTTTTGTTCTAGTAAGTTATTCTACGACGCTGTATCAACATTTAGGTTATTTAGCGTCTCAATGAGATGAAGGTGATAACGCCGGTGAAATGAGTCCGGGGTCCAGCACCGATAGTTACCCAGCATTTGATCATATTGGGTTGAGGGAGAAATCTCAATTAGGTAACTTGCCGGGATTCGAATCCGGGCCACCTGGTTTCGTGGTCAGACTCGCTAACCGTTGCTCCACAAATATGGACGAAATGTTAAAATGTTTTGGTATGTGTTAAATACATAATAAGAAGGAAGGTGACATCCTACTCATGATGGTACCATTTATTTCGATTTACAATCTGAAGAAAATAAGCATTGATATTTTTTGTAACATTGGACACGATAAACACTAAACTATCAGTGGCATGCTTTTCATTGTATTATCTTGCTCACTATGCAAATGACGTCTAATGGGAATGCAACATAACACCTTTCTGCATGAATACACCTCTTCGCATACGTGTCTAGATGGAAATCAGCTGGTCGTAGAACTCCCTCACTGTTAAAAATACATTTCTAAGACTTACGTTTGATAACGTCGTAAACAAATGGAGTTTAATTCACGGTGATACAAGGTGTCTCAAATAAACGAGTTTTTTTAATTTGCTTAGTAAATTTTTTCTTTTGATGTTGCCAACAATTTTTGACCTTCATTTGTTTAACAATACCGAAATGTGTCATTTGCAGAAACAATGTTTGACCGTCAACTATTTAACAATACTACTCCAGAAACATGGATCGATGGAATGGATCTCAACGAGCAATAGCTGTTAAAACGTTTTATAAAAATTTGTGATAATGCGGGCTCTGACCGAATGTGATATCGGCGTTATTTTAATTTAGGAATAAATGGTCTTGTGCCATCGGAAAACGCAATCAAATTATGGGTGCAGCATTTTAAAGCTACGGGAAGTGCTTTCAAGAAGAAACCTAAAGGAAGACCTCGAGGATAGGAAATAATAAACGGAGTGCGAAATGCTGTTACAAAAAGCCCAAAAACGCTCTGTAAGACAAATTTCCTCAGCAGTACAGATCTCAAGAGCCAGTGTGCATAGAATCCTGGGTAAATATTTAAAGTTGCAACCATAAAAAAAAATATAGATTGTGCAGCAGTTAAAAGTAAGCGATTTTTCAACAAAGAATGGAGTTGAGTGTGTAGCTATTGACCAAGATAAATGAAGATCAAGCTTTCTTGCATTCATTATGGACGTCTGGATGAAGCACGTTTTCACATTAGCGGTTCTGTCAACAAACAGACCTGCCGTTACTGGTCTGGAGGAAATCCTCGTCAACTTCATAAACGGCCGTTACACATCCAGAAAGTCAGTGTGGTGTGCGATCTCTTCAGTGAGAGTAATCGGTCTATACTTTTTCGAAGATGACCAGGTACGAACAACCACGGTCACATGTCAGGTATGCCATAACGTTAAACATTCTTCGTACGGGAACATGCTAGATTTCCTACACAGAGGCCATATTGGTTCCAGCCAGACGAGTCTACGTCGCGTTCAGCGAGAATTTTTATATTAGTACGCCAAACTTTCCACAACCGCGTTATCTCCAGGAATGGTGACATTGATTGGCCTCCCAGATCCCCTGACTTAACTGCTTGTGATTATTTCCTGTGGGGGAAACTGAAAAACAAAGTGTATGCAAGTCTGCCACATACCATTCAAGAGCTCATGGATAACATTAATGTTGAAATCGAATACATCTCTATTGTGATGTTGGAACATGTTATGATTGGTCTGCATCGCAGGCTCTCTGAATCTGTATATCGTCAAGGTCGTCATTTGACGGTCATAATTTTTTTAAAACGTGAATGTGATTGATCATGTTCGACAAATGAGAATATGTAATGTTACAATTCTTGTATTTTTATTTTGTCTCATTATGCAACGTAGGCTATTTATTGTTTTATATTTAGAAAAGTCCGTTTATTTGAGACAACTTATACTAAGCTGCTATTTATGTGCATGACTACTCCCAGGGGTAGGGTGACCAGATTCACATCGATAAGAAAGAGGACACAAAGCTTCAAAAAGGACATTGTTCGAAATAAGAGGACAAAATATGTACTTAGATACGTCAGTATCTATTTTATTACAAAATATTTACAGTACAGATTTAGGCTTATATCATACCTAAAAGTATATTAATATCTATTTTATTACAAAATAATTAAGATAAAACTTAATAATAGTAATTTTACAGATATGAAAATCAAGGCAACTATAATTATTAAAGAAGACAGAAAATATATATTTAGATTTAGGCTGAGGTCTACATTATATTTAAAATTATGTCAATATCTATTTTATTACAGCATTGCATGTGATAAAAGTTAATAATATAAAATGGCTCTACAATTAACTACATATTAAAGCCAAGGGAACTATAATTGTTATCAAAATAAATAAAAAGGCCGCACGAAGTGTGAATTTAATATTATTTTAGAAGCAAAGAGATTTATTATCTTTGGCAAAGAACATATTCCGTTGATGCTGCTGCCACCTACAGGCAAATTACTTGAAAAAGACGCCAAATTAGATAATTTCAAAATATCAGGCATACAAGTTACGAAAAGGAGGACATTTCTTGATTTTTTTTTTAAATCCGCCCGGGCCCCGGACATAGGCCTAAATGGAGGACGTCTGGTCACCCTACCCAAGGGTACCATGTTCACATAAGTCTTTTTCATGCAAATCTAGTCTTTCAGGTAAAGCTCCCTGTAAAGCAGATTTGAATAATTTGAAGCGAAAAATTGTTCCGGGGCCGGGTATCGATCCCGGGACCTCTGGTTGAACGTACCAGCGCTCTGCCACTGAGCTACCCGGGAACTCCACCCGACACCGTCTCAACCTTTCCCTTTATATCCACACAACTCGCGTGGGCTGACGAAACGCCAGAGACCCACATCGAGCGCACACAATCTCTGTGTGACTTTAAATTGTGGTTTTCTGTTAACGTACACAGTGACGTATATATTATGCAAATCTAGTCTTTCAGGTAAAGCTCCCGGCCCCGGAACAATTTTTCCCTTGAAATTATTCAAATCTGCTTTACAGGGAGCTTCACCTGAAAGATTATATTTGCATAATACATACGTTACTGTGTACGTTAACAGAAAACCACAATTCCAAGTCACACAGAGATTGTGTGCACTCGTTGTGGGTCTCTGGCGTTTCGTCAGCCCACGCGAGTTGTGTGGATATAAAGGGAAAAGTTGAGACGGTGTCGGGTGGAGTTCCCTGGGTAGCTCAGTGGCAGAGCGCTGGTATGTTCAACCAGAGGTCCCGGGATCGATACCCGGCCCCGGAACAATTTTTCCCTTGAAATTATTCAAGTCTTTTTCAGTCTGAAATTACTTCAGGAATAAGACCTGAAAGTGTCGGTAAATTTGAAGAATCACCCTGTATGTCCCGTAAGTAACGCAGTGTTCCAAAGACATTCCGTATAACCCCGACAGTCCTATGAACCTCTAGACAGAGTGCGTGCGATACGCTTCGAGTGATTTGTGTTGGTGCGACGCGCTCCGCCTTCTCTCCAATTACAATCGGTCGCACGCTCTGGCGCAAACTGCTCCTTGCTCCCCTGTAATGCGATATGGCCTTCGAATTCGCGATAACAAGAAGCGAGCAGCGCTCGTGCGCTCCCGCCGACTAGCCATTGCTCGTCATTATACGCTACGGGGTCGAGTTCACACCTGACCCAGTAGATCATTACCCGTGCATGCTTCAGTTCCCTCTAGTTTCTGGGCACGGAATTACAGTTGGCCTTGGTAATAAAACACCCTGAAGGTGACACCAGCACCAGAAACCGCACGTTAAATACATTTCAAGATATTCTGCTTTATGCCACTCAGAACAACATCCAAAGCTAGTCCTCAATTAATCTATATTAATCTCAGACCTCGAGTGACATTTATTAAGGTTATTTCGTGAATAAAATAAAAATGTAAATTATATATATATATATATATATAAAATTCGCTCACAGAATGTTCATAATTGTACAGGGACATCATTTTATTTTTACTTCAATTTTTATTGTACCTGAGCTTTTGAATGTACTTCACTCCCAGCCCTTCTACTAATGAAGTTCCAACTGTCCTCCACACAGAACCAAGACCGCATATAGTAAACAGCACTGAGTTAGTGAGTATAGTACGTTCCAGAAATATGTTCGCGTTTTCCAATGACGAAAGAGCTTTCAATATTGAATCATATTTTCTCACAGGTACTGTCCGTTTGCCTACGTCGCATCTCGATTTCCCCCCACCTGCCTCTTCTCGCCCCTCTGTAAAGCTGGGCTGTCTTAGCTCTTTTCTGAAAACATTAATTTCTGTTAGGAATTGGACGTTTACGTAATGTTATACAACTGTTTAAAATAACTTAAATAAAAGGGCCTCGTTAAGTAATTAACTGTCACATGATTTCCCCCTTCCTTCGATTCCTGCGGCATAACCACTTGGACGGACAGTAGATAGCATGTCTGAGTAATTTTATCTGTGCGGGTCGGGCAGAAGTGAAGATTGAATTTACAGTACGTAAGGTACTCTTTTATAGATTAGGTAATTATTTCAACATGAGGTACTAGTACGAAGGACGAAACTGGCAATTGGAATTAGATGCAATAGTCTATAGTGCGATAATATGCACAAAAGAACTGAATCCTGTATCGAAGTGAACGGCCACCATTTTCAAAAATTTGTTTAAATTTTCATATTATGATTATTTTTCAGTTTAACTTCTTTCTCTATATTGTACGCTAATGTGCTGTAGACAGTATAATATACACTGCATAATGAATACGTCCGCATGGATAACTCAGTTCGTGAGTAAAAACACTTATTCTTAATACAGTACTGTATTTTGATTGAATAAAAACCTAATGAAAATTATCGAACTCAAAATCACGATATTTCCTTGTTTATGTAAAAGGATGAACTACTTTTCTTCCCTCCTATACCTAGTAAAGTGATCTGTTTGTGTTTTACGCCAGTATCATCGAACTACAGCCGTGGAAGGGGATAGCAAACGGTTTTTCCGGTTCTCTAAAGGTATAGCCAGGTTAATATTAAAAATGTTAGTAAATATAAAATGAAGTCCCTGTATATTTAAGAATACTTACGTACCCAGACATTGTGAAGTTCAAATAGATGAATATCGATTACTGCAATAATGAAATTGAATGTTATTCAGTAATGCCAATTGAGAAAAGCGAAATACAGATTTAGCAATGTTAATTATATTATGTACTGCAGCGTTTAGGGAATTACAAGTATGGACACATCGCGTCGGTATCTTTCATGTAGCATGACTGATTTCAATGACCTTCAAACCAGCTTCAGCGTGAGATTCTGCCTTTTCCCTAGAGTTGGCGCTGACATCACACCAGCTAGCAGTCGGCACAAGGGAAATATAACATACAATTTATACATCTAGGTAAATTATGCACTGAAATAAAATAAATTGGAACGATGAAATACGATATCCGTAATTATCTGTAATGTCTAGACTCTAGAGTTCCTTTCTAATAAAAGTTGAGACGTTGATCCCAGCGAATAGGGATTATATAGACTGGACACTGAGTGAATTTTCCTGTGTTTTGTTTCTCTTTGCGCCGGCGTTTAGTTCCACTTTCAAGCGCTAGAGGTTAGTGTAATCGAGCACACGCTAAGATAATAATTGAGTATAGAGTTGAGACACAGGGTCCAAATATCGCCTACCTTATTGCATAATCCAGTAACGCTTTACTTCGAATAAATTCAAGTTAACAGTTTTTCCTTATTTCTCAGTGACAAACTAGTTGTAATAATATTTGATTTTATTTTATATATAATAAATTATATTATAAAATAATGTAATACATTATAAAATTATGTGTCAATCCTTTTAATATTTGTATACAATATAATATAGATATATGGTTTTACTTCTCATAGGAGCTTTGTTTTTCCATTTTCAGCGCTATCAAATCATTACATATTTTAATTGTTGTTGGGGTCAACGTCTCAACTCTCATTATAAAGGAACACTAGAGTCTACACATTACAGTTCATGACGGATTTATTATTTCATCGGTCCAATTTATTTTATTTGAATACACAATGTACCTAGATGTATTAATTGTCTGTGTTATATTTCCGCTGTGTCGACTGCTAGCTGGTGTGATGTCAGTGCCAACTCCAGGGAGAAAGCAGAATCTCACGCTCAAACTGGTTTGAAGGTCATTGAAATCAGTCCTGCTACATCAAAGGTACCGACGCGAAGTGTCCATACTGTATAATTATCTATAGGCTGTTGAGCCCATCAACAATTAAAATATGTAATGATTTTATAGCGCTGAGAATGGAAAAACAAAACTTCTATGAGAAGCAAAACCATATGCCTATATAGTGTATACAAATTAATATTAAAGAAATTTGATGATACTTTTATAATGTATTACATTATTTTATAATATAATTTATTACATATAAAACATAACAATTATTATTACAGCTAGTTTATCACTGAGAAATAACTTGAATTTATCGGAAACAAAGCTGTTAGTGGATTATGCAACAAGATAAGCGACGTTTGGATCCTGTTTTATTTTATATTCACTTATTAGCGAGAAACTCTTGTGTTCGATTACACTAACCTCTAGCGCTTGAAAGTGGAACTAAACGCCGACACAGAAAAATAGAACAGGAAAATTCCCTCAGTGTCGATTCTATAAATAATCCCTATTCACTGTGTACTGTGCTTTTCTCTTGTTGTTATAAAAGAAATATTTTTTTCATTACCTACTGAAATCATAATTTATTTGAAACATTTTATAATATAATTACAAATAACCTGAGTAATACATTAATTAACAGAACCATATTGTTGAGAATGGAGAAAGTTACACAACACAGAACTGCACGCATTGTATTCTTCACCTGACATAATTAGGAACATTAAATCCAGACGTTTGAGATGGGCAGGGCATGTAGCACGTATGGGCGAATCCAGAAATGCATATAGAGTGTTAGTTGGGAGGCCGGAGGGAAAAAGACCTTTGGGAAAGCCGAGACGTAGATGGGAGGATAATATTGAAATGGATTTGAGGGAGGTGGGATATGATGATAGAGACTGGATTAATCTTGCTCAGGATAGGGACCGATGGCGGGCTTATGTGAGGGCGGCAATGAACCTCCGGGTTCCTTAAAACCCAGTAAGTAAGTAAGTAAGTATTGTTGAAAGCGCAGTTATCAAATCTTAATAGAGTGGAATTGTCTTTAGATACAATGCACAAATAACTAACATGTCACTTTAACGTTATACGTCAGAAGTGATGTATTATGAGAAAGTTGATAAATAATATGCAATACTGTTCCTTCAACTACAGAGTTACATTGATCGGTGGTTAATGGGATTGGAACTATAGGCAGTGTCGCTGGTTCGAATCATACCGTCTCCAATGATATCACAATGTAATAAATTTGTGTGTAATGTTTGATGCAAGCCTAATACGACTACATTTTCTCTATAATTAGAATTGCCATATATGAGCTGAAGTTATTTTGAAGTGATATCACGTTAGATTTTAACTTAGAATGATCCTTGAAACTTCTGAATGTTATTGTACTGGGAGATGATTGTTCAGAAAATTACCTGGTTGTGACGTTTTAATGCTTTAATTTATTATGGGTCGATATCTTGCAAATACACAGCTTCATGTAAGTGACGTGACAAGTGTAAAATCTAAGCTTCAAAGACGCTGCAAACACATTGTTTCGTGCAACCTGTCAAATAGAATGCTCCGCTTCAGAGTTATTATATTGTCGCAGACCGGGCTTTGTAATAGCACTTGACAAGTTGTCCTGCTAATGATCTTTCCATGGCAATTTGTACCAAGTGCTTCGGACCTTTCTGGGTTATGTAGAAATGGCAATAATGACACACATCACGTGCAAGTAGCTGTTGTACATAACCTGTTACAGAGCTGTCCGACGTGATGAGTAATGACAAATGTAATATAAAATATTTTACGAAACATTACGGTTTCATTATTGGCTATCGAAATTTAAGTTTTAAAATAGAAAAGTTTTAAGGGGAGAGGATGTTATTATTAAAACGTTTTTCCTATTTGATGTAAAATATTAATTTTTTGTATGCACAGAGCTCATAGCTGTAGCAACTCAACCAAAAATAAATATTTTGAAAAAAAAAATTATTTTGGGGCCCAGATTTGAAAAAAATATATACCCAATGCAGGATTTTACTAAAACCGATATATCTAAACCATTTTTATAGGTAGATTCATCCAGTTTTTTTTGCAATGTACTTGAAAAAGCATGCTCTACAAACTGTGTGTAACAGAATTTTTATATTTGTCCCTATGTTTCTAAATAGTCTTAAATGACCAAGATTTTATTTTTTCTCCTCTCTCTTCTTATTCTTTTCTCTTTTCTTTTTTTTATTATCTTGATATATTACTTAATCATTTGTGTTTGTATCCCATTTAGTACGACTTTGCTAATCAACATTTCATATCTTGTAACCCACATGTACTCTCCTATTAGTATATTAACTGTATAATATATCTCAAGTGAATTAATCGTCGAATTTATCTCGGGCATTTTAGGTCTTATAAATTGCGTGTTTGTGTGTGTGTGTGTGTGAGTGACTGAGTGTGTATATTCCACTTATGTTATGTAAGTGATTTTGATTATGTGTAATTTTCTACTTTATTTTATATATTACATAACCGATCTTGACTATTTGTAATTTTATATTACGAACTGATCTTGACTATTGTAATTTTCTACTATATTTTATGTAATTTCTAAGGTATTTTCTTTTGTGTTGTTTTGTAATCTAATTTTGTATTTCATGTATATTATTGAAACCTGGTTGAGTGGAAGAGAAGGCCTCATGGCCTTAACTCTGCCAGGCAAAATAAACCTACTACTACTACTACTACTACTACTACTACTACTACTACTACTACTACTACTACTACTACTACTACTACTACTACTACTACTACTACTACTACTACTACTACTACTACTACTATGTTTGTAAAATAAACAATTCAAATTTTATAACACTTTTCTGATTTCCTGTCTTGCAAACAAACGGACGTAGTTTTAAAATGAAATCAATTAACAAAATTCTGTTACAGGGAAACGTTTCCTAATAGTCTAAACAATGTGTGTTCTAAATGTCATGCATGTATCTTTAATAGTTAAGAAGTTATATCCATTTTTTTTGGCAATGTAGCAAAAAAAGTGAAGTTACCGTAAACCGATAAAAGGGGGCGAGTGATTTAAAAATCCATAGCGCAAGAAGTTTAAAAATGGCGTCTCAACTTCCGATAAGGGCAAAAATACACACGAAATTTTATGCAATGCATTTCAAACATATCAAAGAGTATTTTAAAGAAAAATTTTTTTTTAATTCAATTTATCGGAAACAACAATAAAGGGGGCGAGTGGTTTAAAAATCCATAACGCAGGAAGTTTAAAAATGGCGTCTCAACATCCGACAAGGGCACAAATACACACGAAATTTTATGCAATGCATTTCAAACATATCAAAGAGTATTTTAAAGATTTTTTTTAATTTAATTTATCGGAAACAACAATAAAAGGGGGCGAGTGGTTTAAAAATCCATAACGCAGGAAGTTTAAAAATGGCGTCTCAACATCTGATAAGGGCTCAAATACCCACAAAATATTATGCTATGCATTCCACACATATCGCAGAGTATTTTAAAGAATATTTTTTTTTATTTACTCATTTTTCACCAAAAAATACCATCCTCTGCCCTTAACACGAACAGAGTTTTTGTACTTGCAATGTTATTTAATAATGAGACAAAATGGAAACACAGTTTGAAATAATATAATTCGTGATTTAGAAGAGACAAATCTAGGGCAGACGTGGTGATCTCCGAGCCCTCTTCGACTGTGCAATATTGTTCTCTTTTAGTTTCTCAATATTTGGTTCCATATCTTTCTGTGTACTTTCTAATATAAAGGCTAAATATTTTCATGTATTATTATTTATGTATACACTGAGCCTTCGCTTACTTCAGCCGTGGAGAAAATATAACTCACGAGCACATTGTGGCTCGCAATCATAGCTGTGCATGTCTCTTGCTCCCCCAACCCCCACCCTCTCACTCACAGGAGTCAAACTCCGTTCCATTTGTATTTTTCTCTGAGCTCCGAGTGGCGTATCGCCGTAATGTCTCTCTCGAAACTATGCACCTCTACAAAAACGAAAGTTTCAAGTAGGATGGGAGGACGCATTTTTTTGCTGCCAATATGATGAGAATATTAAATGTAAGATTTTGTTCACAAGTATTACTAGGAAAACGGTTGTATAACATAAAACAGCATTATACTACATTTTACTCATGAAACATTAAAAGGTTGTGTTTTTGTTATTATTATTATTATTATTATTATTATTATTATTATTATTATTATTATTATTATTACTATTATTATTATTATTATTATTATTATTATTATTATTATCTCCAGGTATTGATCAAATTCCAGCAGAATTAATACAAGAGGGTGGAAGTGCATTATATAGCGAAATTTATAAACTTGTACTTGCTATTTGGGAAAAGGAAATTGTATCAGAACAATAGAAGGAGTCCATAATTGTAGCTATTTTTAAGAAGGGGGACAAAACCAACTGTGGTAACTTTCGAGGAATATCACTTTTGTTGACGTCGTACAAAATTTTGTCCAATATTCTTTTGAGAAGATTAACTCCGTACGTAGATGAAGTTATTGGGGATCATCAGTGTGGTTTTAGGCGTAATAGATCGACTATTGATCAGGATTTTTTGTATCCGACAGATAATGGAGAAAAAATGGGAGTATAAGGGTACAGTACATCAGTTATTCATAGATTTCGAAAAGGCATAGGACTCGGTTAAGAGGGAAGTATTATATGATATTCTTATTGAATTTGGTATTCCAAGAAACTAGTTCGGTTAATTAAAATGTGTCTCAGTGAAACATACAGCAGAGTCCGTATAGGTCAGTTTCTATCTGATGCTTTTCCAATTCACTGCGGGCTAAAACAGGGAGATGCACTATCACCTTTACTTTTTAACTTCGCTTTAGAATATGCCATTAGGAAATTTCAGGCTAACAGGCAGGGTTTGGAATTGAACGGGTTACATCAGCTTCTTGTCTATGCGGATGACGTGAATATGTTAGGAGAAAATCCACAAACGATTAGGGAAAACACGGAAATTTTACTTGAAGCAAGTAAAGCGATCGGTTTGGAAGTAAATCCCGAAAAGACAAAGTATATGATTATGTCTCGTGGCCAGAATATTGTACGAAATGGAAATATAAAAATTGGAGATTTATCCTTCGAAGGGGTGGAAAAATTCAAATATCTTGGAGCAACAGTAACAAATATAAATGACACTCTGGAGCAAATTAAACGCAGAATAAATATGGGAAATGCATGTTATTATTCGGTTGAGAAGCTTTTATCATCTAGTCTGCTGTCAAAAAATCTGAAAGTTAGAATTTATAAAACAGTTATATTACCGGTTCTTCTGTATGGTTGTGAACTTGGACTCTCACTCTGGGAGAGGAACGTAGGTTAAGGGTGTTTGAGAATAAGGTTCTTAGGAAAATATTTGGGGCTAAGAGGGATGAAGTTACAGGAGAATGGAGAAAGTTACACAACGCAGAACTGCACGCATTATATTCTTCACCTGACATAATTAGGAACACTAAATCCAGACGTTTGCGATGGGCAGGGCATGTAGCACGTATGGGCGAATCCAGAAATGCATATAGAGTGTTAGTTGGGAGACCGGAGGGAAAAAGACCTTTAGGGAGGCCGAGACGTAGATGGGAGAATAATATTAAAATGGATTTGAGGGAGGTGGGATATGATGATAGAGACTGGATTAATCTTGCACAGGATAGGGACCGATGGCGGGCTTATGCGAGGGCGGCAATGAACCTTCGGGTTCTTTAAAAGCCATTTGTAAGTAAGTTATTATTGTTATTATTATTGTTGTTATTATTATTATTATTATTATTATTATTATTATTATTATTATTATTATTATTATTATTATTATTGTTATATATCCTTTTTCAGAAGATGTACGAATAATGCGGTTAGATCTTCAATTTAAACTCACAGATTTACAATGTAATGTTAAATGAAAGCTATATGTAAGGACTTGACAAATGTTGAACTTTTCAAATCTTTGCCAAAAAATAGATATCCGAAGCTTCGTTCTTTCTCTTGCTATGTTGAAGCCATTCTAGCTACAATTTACGTTTGTGAAAAATTATTTTCAACATTGAAAATAGTAAAAACCAAATTTAGATTACGACTGACAGACAAATACCTTCGTGATCAACTACGACTGGCAGTAAGTGATATAATTCCTGATTTTGAAACTCTGGCGCAGAGACATTCTGAAGACAGTTAACTTTTAGATTGTGATAATGTGTCCTATGTTTTCTTGTTCATTTCTTTCTTCGTTACACGTACTAAACATTAGTTTGTAGCCTTATACTGTATACAATTATATTTAAGTGCTTGACGTAAGGAAAATGAAAATACGTTAATAAGTCAGACAGTTGATTCATTTCCCCTTCGGGTGTCCGCTTCCCTCCATAGGTGCTATACACGTTGCAGGTTACACAGTGGCTCGACGCACGATTACATTTTCGCCACGGCTGGCTTACATAATGTACGTCGACTGGCCGGCGAGTGATCGGCACGAAGGCCATTCAATACACGGCCAACTTCTCTCGCACTATCTCACACTATCTCTATAGGAGTGATTTTTTTGATGTTAGATTGAATGTTATTCTTCTGATTGTGTTAGTGAAGTGTTTATATTTGCATTTAGGACGCATTATTTTGTGTGAGGAAAATGATGGGTACATACTGACCCTTTGGACACTTAGGACACACAGTTAGTGTAAAGTAGATGTATGTCTGCATCATGACCGAAGTTACATAAATAGTGTGTATATTTGGGGTATTTATAGGGAGTAACGAGACATTGTGCCCACCCTGTACAAAGGAAATCATGATGCAGAAAATGGCTTGTGATGGTTGTGCTAGTTTTTGGACATATATATGTCCTGATTGTGTAATGTATCTGCTGACTGGCTCAACAAAACAGTACATGGATCTGTAGCAGATCACTGGTATTCAAAAAACGACGAGCTGGTAGCTTTTTTTTTGTTGAATTTTATTGTTTTAAATTAATACCACTGTGGTCTTCACCGCGTTCCCTTTTGCCAGCGTGACTGCACATTCGATATCAATATGTATATTTTGTTTTTCTACGCAAGAAAATATTCAAATTACGCTTTACAGTTCCTCCAACACCATCAATTGCTCTCTTTCCATATGTTCCTTCTCACACTCGCATAAAAATCTGCCTTGTAAAATCTGATGTTAGCGAACATAAAATGGTATTTGAACTGGCTAGCAGCACCATCGGAAAATAAGGAAGTGTCCTGAATGTCATGATGTTTTTCCTTTAATAACATCTTTTTTAATTTGTTGTTTTACTACGCTTTATCAACTGTTATGATTATCTAGCGTCTGAGTGAGATGAAGGTGATAATGTCGGCAAAATGAGTCTAGGGTCCAGCGCCGAAAGTTACCCAGCATTTGCTCTTAAAGGGTTGAGGGAAAACCCCTGAAAAAACTTAACCAGGCAACTTGTCCTATACAGGATATTCAGTTCTGTATTATCTGGAAGTGATATTCCTGTAGAGAGCATGATTTGTGTAAAAATAATTTAAACGTCATTCATAAGTGAAGTAATTTAGTATTATATTTTTTCTAAACGGAAAGTTAATATAGTTGACTTCAATTATTATGGCTTAAGTAGATTGTGCAACAGTTCACTTGATGACTCATCTATTTTTAAGTCGAAGAGTTTGTACGAGAGTACATTAAAGTGAATTGTGAGACATAAAAGAACTTAATTGAACGTTTTATTCAGTAGAATGTTCAGCAACTCTTGTATAAGTTTGGTACTGGTTGTTTATTTTAGATATTATTTCAATTAAAATTTAATGAATAAATGTTTAAAAATAACCCTTCCAGGAACCCTTCATAATACATTTTCTTACGTAAGACATTAGATTAAAAAAAATCGTAGGAATATTATGTCTCAAGAAGACTATATCGGTCATTTGAATAGGTACTTACACACTTACCTTTTCAAATGGAATCATACTAAAGCAAAATACTCAGGAGTTCTAGAAATATATACGAAATGCGTTGCAAAATTATTACAGCCATATCCGTTACTAAAATTGAAGAAAATATATTACTCAACTTTAGTAAGATTTAACTATACGTAGATGTAAGCATAGACATGCAAACTTCCAGAGACAAACGTTTCAGAGTTGAAGATATTCATATTTTATATTATAAAATTAACATAATTCTAGCTGTTATGTAAAAGTAGAACATAAAATCATTATAAAACAACGTTAACATTTTTCTCTAAATTCGTACTTTCCTGTAGACAAAATCGTAAACTCATTCTCATTATCTATTTACACTTATCATTAACTATAATAACGTGTACCCGAGCAGGACCATATGGTTTCTCTAATGTGCATTTGAAATAATGAACGGTTTTTTTAAGAACCATAGTACAAAAAATGCAAATTTGAGATATTAAACATATATGGTGAGCGTATTGTAGCGGTCATCTACTGAATTAGTTGGGGGAGGGGGAAACTCCATAGGCCTATGTTATAGGAGTGGAAATTTTCAGTGGTTTTCATAAAACAACTATAGTCCAAAGACTTTTTTTGTGAAAACAGTCATTGTTCAGCGAGGACGATGGTAGCATTTACAGATATCCAATTCATATAATCTTGAAACATTTATCAACAGTAATCTCACTAGACGTTTTGATTTATCTAGAGAAAATCAAAACTCGAGTGGGATTTAATTGACTATTACACGATTAGAAGAAAGTATATAAAGATTATAAGTAACGAAGTATTGCAATACAATAAAATATTAATTTACTTACGAATAATTATTGAATGTACAATTTTCAAATTTGAATGTGGTTGGTGGTTCAATTGATGTTATATTGGACGTGTGCGTAATAGAAGTGAACTCGTTGATTTAGGCCTACATGGTGTATTCAAATTATTCAGGATTTCCGAATGAATAATTTTAAAAGGAATAATTATTGAATGTACAATTTTCAAATTTGAATGTGGTTGGTGGTTCAATTGATGTTATATTGGATGTGTGCGTAATAGAAGTGGAACTCGTTGATTTAGGCCTACATGGTGTATTCAACTTATTCAGGATTTCCGAATGGTGCTCTTCATTTATTTGTAAATCGGATTTCAGAAGATGCATAGGTATGATCAGTGATTTTTATTAATTCTTGTTCTTGAAAGCCAATGCGAGTCATATTTGAAACTGCTGTGCATCGACTGGAGTGGTTTGTAATTATATATATATTTTTTGACTTCCAGACCAGCGCAGTTTCAAATGTTGGCAAACAAAGAAACAAATGCTAGGGACGCGATAAAATTAAACAAATGCTAGGGACGCGATAAAATTGTGCGATAAGCAGCCATGATTGGTTGAAATACGTCCTTTCGTACCGTTTTATTGGTCAAAAGTAGTATGACGTAGTAAGAGTGTAATAGTCCATACAATTTTAAACTCTAGTAGATTGGCAGTAATGCTTCTTTTGTACGCGGCAAAAGCCACTTCAAAGAAAAATACTTTGGCACGTGAATTGTTGTGTTAGTTACGGAGTCATCTTTAGGTGCAGGAGTAACCCCATTGAAGAAACGTAAGTAACGAAAAGAGAAGAAACACGATATAATAAAGAAAAATAAGATTAAAGGAGAGGCATACTTTAGCCACAAGAGAGTATTTTTTCTTAGAACAACCATTGTCCACAGTTACTTGCATTTACACATGTTGTTCTATGAGGCAATTTAAGTTACAAATGTACTTAAGTTATAAATGTGCTTCAGTTTTCCCAAGTTTCTATAACAGCTTAATAAATGGCATGATGAATTTCGCATTTGAAGTGTCAACAACACCCATGCCAGATTGTTTTTTGTTTCTTTTAGAAATTTATGTTTTTGGACTATGATAGTTTATTTAAAAATCCCTTCAATTAATGAATCGCACTTGATTACTTTTACTTCACACGTCACTAATCGTGTATTCAAGAGTCAATATATGAACGATTAATTTCGTTTAAGGGTATATTATGTACGTGACGGCCATGAATATTATCAGAAAATGCAGGCTTTAAATTTCTAAAATTTAATAAGAAAATGAACTCACAATTGGACAGAAATTACAAGCTATCACAACAATACTTATTAGAACTTAAATATCTGATAAAAGTATAAAAAAGGTTACTAATAATATTTTTCAAACCAGTTTTATCAAAGTATGAAAAAAAAAAAACAAAAAAATCTGCAGTTACATCATTTGGTAACTATAACATTGTTATGGTCTCTCTGACATCTTTAATATTTTTCCTGCATGTAATAAACACTTATTTCTGAAAAGTAGACTACTCTGAGAGATGTAGAGTTGTTTACTTTAATACAATTAATTTTTTTATCAAATATAAAACATATTGAAATTTACATAATATTGTGTGACCTAATTTTTCTATTTTCAAAGAAATGGGCATTATTGTAGTCTACCTTTTGCATAAATTCATGTTATATCAGTGTACAGAATTTCAGAATTCTATCTCTAATGGTTGTAGAGTTATGAAAAAAATATGTGAAAAGTTTCCAATTTTGGAAAATTTAATTTAAAGTAAAAAGTGAATTCTAAAAAAATATTATTAGGTAACCTTTTTTATACTTTT
Source organism: Periplaneta americana (assembly GCF_040183065.1). Classification (NCBI taxonomy): domain Eukaryota; kingdom Metazoa; phylum Arthropoda; class Insecta; order Blattodea; family Blattidae; genus Periplaneta; species Periplaneta americana. Next base: position 205,505,837 of record NC_091117.1, on the reverse strand, counting down.
ATCAGATATATTAGTTCTAACAAGTCTTGTTGTGGTACCTTGTAATTGTTGTCAAATTGTGAGTTTTTTCCTTATAAAATTTTAGAAATTTAGAGCCTGCATTTTCTGATAATGTTCGTGGTCGTTCACGTACATATACCCTTAAATGATTTACGGTCATAGTGCTGCTGGTTATACTTATGAAAAGCAAAAACAAATGTTTTCATTCTGTGTGTTTGTTATGCTTATTCCAATGAGACAGTCCCGTTATTGGGAAAGCTGAAAGAATGTTTTTCTAAATATAAAAATAGCATCATATTAATAAGCCCTAATATACCGTATTAGGGTACTTTGATCTATTGTCGTGAATAAAAGTAATATTACTAGTATATTTTTTCCCACAAACACGTTCGCAGCTATATTATCTGGTGCGCAATGGGCTAAACAATTGTGGCAACACAATGTTCCGATACTATACTAGATGCCAGAGTCTCCAAAGAATCCGGCATCGAGAAAATATCCTGTTCCTCACAAAACTAGCTGTGACAGCTAGATGGAGCAAAAATACAAAGAGGATGATTGCAATGGACATGAAAATAAAGAAGGAACCTTTCAAGTCTATGTACTGAAACGGGACCTATATCGACCTCTAAGTACAGATTCAATATTTATTGCAAAAGAACAAACTAATATTTTTCTTTTTTTCACTTCGAGTCTTAGTAAAATACGAGGATTTAGTGAATTTACGCTTGGAATTCAATTAATTCCTTTTATTATTATTTAATATTGTAGAAGAGGAAATCGTTTGTTTTTTTTTTATAAAAATGAGAGTTGGATAAATTATATTAGTGCGTATGGGTAACTTTCTTTGTGATATTTCTGCCCAGAAATACTGATATTATTAGTAAATGTTTTTAAATTATTAATTGCCTCTCATTAGAGGTAGCCCAGAAGGACTCAGTATACTCTCCTACATGAATTTTGCAATATTACATGTTTACATAAATTTTGTTGACATAAAATTGTAAATAAACATATCTGAATTAAAAAGTGAAGAAAAAAATTAAGCAGAGTGAATATGATGACTCAAAATTTGGCAAGAGCGTTTCAAAACTGAAGTTATGACGTCAGTAGTAAGTGTCTGTGGTAGTTCAAAAGTCTTCCTGAAGCTTTCAAAGAACTTGGGAATTGCAACACGAGCTCCAATAAGAAGACCAATCACCTCAATGTTTTCAAACTGGTATTTTACTTTGAGGTAATCAACTGTTGGCAGGTAAATGTTGATCTTTTCTTTATTGGCTACTCCCCGTTTCAATCCTTATGGTAGGATCAATTATATATCCTTTCCTGGTAGTCTGGGAATACGCTATGATGTCAATACGTCTAGAGGAGCCATTAGTAGCAAGGCAAAAAACTTCCTCTTCTACTATCCAAGACTTTTTTTTTTCAAAGCAGCTGCAATTAAGGATCGAACATGATGGTGTCTGGCATTTCGGAGGAGTAAACCTCTGTTACACTGACCTTGGACGTGGGCAAGGGTTTCAGTCTCCGGGCATCTATGTCGGCACCGGGATCCGTCCAAAGAGCGACCAGGTACTCCTCTAACTGCTGCTAAATTGGCATTCATTTTAAGGCAGGTTACCCAGGTGACGAAACACCAATAAGGCGAGGTTGAATATATCCATGATATAAAAGCTTATCGAACTCACGGTCGTTTCTTTTACATGGTTTCAAACTGGCAATGTAATTCTTGCTTAGAAATGCCCAGCATAAAGATCCATTCTAAAGCTAAAGAACGTGTGAAATTTTGCCTCTTAAATTGATTTACATCCTTTTCCACTGGAATATCTTCTTTGCTACTACGATATTGTAGTTGGTGTAAAACCAGTTCACTACCATGGTAACCGCAAGTCCATACCCTTTGATTAACGCGACGTGAAGTTAATTTAATAACAAACCCTTGTATACACAGCTGTGTCTAATTGCCGAATGGGTAACCGTACTTAAACTCGGGAAATTAGAAGTGACTGAGTCTGCTCTCCGTTAACGCTAGCTGAATGCTGTTGAGCAAGTGTTTTTGAGAGTAGAGCATTCAATGCACATATGTTATCGTCATGATTCTAAAAATATTTCTAACTTTGTTCATGAAGGAACGGTATAACATATAGGAGCTGTAAAAATGAACGGAAATTTGTTGAAATGAAAATATTTTTCATCGTGTAGCCTCTGTGCTGGCATCTGTCATAACATGTCTTTCAACTGCACATTTGAGTCCAGAGAAAAAAAATGATTTATGTACATATCATGGAGAATATTATGAATGTCCTCTGTAGTTTCAAGACGCGGCTTTGCTGGGTATAAAGTGTTAAGTGGTGGTCGTAAACAGACCAAACATAGTTTTAATTCCTAGTAATTACATAGAGTGAACAATAAATATTGAATATTTCTAATAACTTCTTAATTTTTAATTTTACAAAAAATTTTACACAAAAGATGTTGGTGATAAACAATACAATCTGATATCAGAAGTTATTAAAAGACATTTTGGCAGAGTTGAAAGTGGATACAAAATTAAGATTACAAGCATAAGCAGCACTCAGTTATGGAAGCAAAAGTTGCATATTAAAGAAATGAAATTCACAGAAACTTGAAGCAGCTCAGATGCTTTTTTAAAGATCGTTATTGAGTATAATGAGGTTGGACCTTAAAAGAAACATAGATATGCGAAAAAACAATACAAGGTCCTTGTATAACCGGAGAAATTCAACAATATCACAAGGAGTGGAAGAAAAATTTACAAAGAATGGAAAGGGAAAGATTTCGAAAATTAGCCTTAGTATAGTATAGATCAAGAGGATACAAGATCAAGAAATAGCAAGAATTCGATGGAGGGATCAAGTCCTCTTTTTTAGATTATCGTTACAACAAATCGTAATGCAAACAACATTCAGTGTATTTCACCAGAATATAAGAAGTATAAGAAGTAAAACTGATGAACTCCTAGCATCCTTAAATTCCGAACATTTAAATAAAACTAACATATGTCGATAATTTCAATCATGTTCAGATTCAACCTCGCAAATTTCAAGCACAGTAATTAACAACAGGTCCCTAGTAGAAACAACAACAACCAAATTTCTTGGCTTAAAAAACGATAATGTGTTAAATTGGAAAAAATCATATTAAAGAAATTACCCCAAAACTAAATTCAGCTTGTTCTTCTATTAGATCTATGCAAAAGATAGTAAATATCATTACCTTATAAACAATATACTTTGCATACTTACACTCAGTAATGATTTTGGAATAACATTCTGGGGATATTCCACAGATCGGAACAGTATATTCCTATTACAAAAAATAGTAACTAGAATAATAGTAGGTGCCAAATCTAGGGAATCGTGTAGGATTATTAAAAAAAACTACAAATAATGCCCGTGGCTTGTCAGTATATTTTTTCATTAATAATCTTCGTCGTATGTAATCGTGAAAACTTTGTTACTAATTCAACAGTTCATAGCATAAATACGAGTCAAAAATTACTTTTATACGCCATCGGCAAGTCTATCGTGCTATCAAAAAGGGGTGCGTTATATGGCAGTAAAAATTTTTATTAACCTCCCTATCGATATGAAAAATGAAACTCAAAACATAAGAATACTTAGGGCTAAATTAAAGAAGTACCTAATTTCAAACGCCTTCTATTATGTAGATGAATTCATGACATTCAACAACACTTCATGAAATTGATACTAAAACTTTGTGTTGTACTAGTAGACTACATTGTAAACCTTTTCTGTATATATTTAATCTAGACTGTGACTATAAATTAAGACTTTATAGTAGTACTAAGTTTTTTGACTTGTTCCATACCCTAGCTGTGAAGCAATGTACGAATACCATGGAATGTTAATAAATACAATACAATGCAATGTAATCTATATTGTATACAATACAATACAGTTCACATGGTCTAAAACGAAGAAATTCATGTTGATGATGATGTGATATTAGTGTACGAAAAAAGTTATTCAGCCATACAGGGAGTGATAGTTAACATTATTTTTTTAATGGCATCGTACAGTTTGATTACCTGGTTGGGTTTTTCCGAGGTTTCCCCCACCGAAAAGGCAAATGCCGGGTAATATTTTGGCGAATCCTCGGACCTCATCTCATCTCACTACATCTCGCCAAAATGTAAAAAAAAATGTAAAAAAAATGTAAAAAAATTGTACAAAATTGTAAAAATTGTAGAAAATTACTAAACTGTAGAACTATAAAAATTTGTAAAAATTGTAATTGTAATATTGTAAAATGTTGACATGTTCCACATCTTAAAGCTTCATTGCTCATGTAAGATCTATGGAATAAAATAAATGAATGAATGAATGAATGAATGAGTATATAAAAATTTACATATTCCAAATCTCCATTAAATTTTACATGTGAATGTGTAGAAATTTTACCCATTCACCCGTTTCATGTCTTCTGACTGTTTATTAAAACTGTTTCGTGGACTTCAAACTTGAGACAAATAAGAATGTAAAATCATAAACAAAACACTGTGACTAACCAAACTTTATTACAGCTGCCAAACAGTATCCCAGTCTATCATGAAAACAGTTCATTACAGGTATGATATAGAGCAGATCAGTCACAAAGACAATGGATTGTTTCCGTGCTGGAACACTATGTATTTATGTAGGTATGTATATCTTATCACCTGAATTATCCAGTTATTAAGTCTAAACTTTTCTATGACAAAGAAAAGTTCAGATTTAACAAATGTAGACCAAAGAGGAAAAAGGTTATTAGCCCAAGATTATCGATTTTCTGTTTTCGATGTCATGCAATAGCTCAGAATAGTGTAGATTTGTGTATTTTAACTGCAAAAAATAAAAATCTTATACAGGGTGCGAATTAAGATTTCTGATGGTGGGGGGGATACAATCCTAGATAGAGAATACAATACATAAAATTATTATAGGGTAAACTGGGGTCTGTTGGACAGTCGGGCATGTTGGACACTCTGTACTTTAACGTGTTACCTCGCCACTTGTGGTGCCCACAAGTGGCGAGGTAACACGTTAAAGTACAGAGTGTCCAACATGCCCGACTGTCCAACAGACCCTAGTTTTCCCTACATCTTGATTACAAAACTTTTAACACTGTATCACTTCGGAATATGTATGATAAGTACTATAATGTTAAATATTAACGTACCTTGTTAACATGTTTCGACCTATTTTCGGTCATCTTCGGAACTGGTCGTTGTTGGTCTTGGCGCCTCTTGTTTCCTGTGTGGGTGCGTTCGTAGTGTAGAGTCAAAGAGTGTATGTGTTTTGAAATTGAGTTGTGTGTTGAGAATATCTTTGGGGTGTGTTTTCGTATGTCTGTACATTTGATATTGTTCTAGTGTGTTGAGTTTCTGGCTTTTTGGTTGGATGTGCAGTATTTCCATGTCTCTGTAGGTGTGATTGGTTACAAAGAACACATCACAGCCATAACAAAATTACAAAACACCTCCACATATGAAGAACACATCACAAATGCCAACCACATCTACAGAGACATCAACACATACATAGAAATACTGCACATCCAACCAAAAAGCCAGAAACTCAACACACTAGAACAATATGAAATATACAGACACACGAAAACACACCCCAACGATATTCTCAACACACAACTCAATTTCAAAACACATACACTCTTTGACTCTACACTATGAACGCACCCACAATGAAACAAGAGGCGCCAAGACCAATAACGACCAGTTCCGAAGATGACCGAAAATAGGTCGAAACATGTTAAAAAGGTACGTTAATATTTAACACAAGAAAATACTTATCATACATATTCCGAAATAAAACTATTATTAACCTCATTCGATACGGCTCAACCTTGGTCGCACCGAGTTGCTTGTCTTGCATCTTGATCATAAAAATAATTATATCCGTGAACAGTCTTAAGATAAGATGTGTAATTCCTAAGTTATTGATTGTTGTCAGCTTGCCGGTGATAACAGAGAAATAATATTTTCTTTACTTACTTTGTACATATACTCGTAATAAAACAATTATATTTTGTGAGAGGGGATATAAGTAATCCGTGGCAGGGATGTTAATATGAATTTATGAGAGGGGGATAACTTTCCAAAAGAGGGAAAATCCCCCCCATTCCCGCCGTTAATTCGCACTCTGATCTTATAGGTCCATAGAAATTTGAAGTATGATAAGCCAAAGGCAATGCAATAATATAATGCATCTTGAAACTTTCAACTTGCTCTCCTGTAAAAACAGTAAAACGTGACTTATCAAGTTTTTCCCCTGTGATTTTAAAATCGATAATATTTCAGATGATAAGATTTTTGCGTAAAAACGAATATATTTTTCTTGGATTGTTTGAGGCAAGGTTTTATTTTGACTATTACACTCTTACTACGTCATACTACTTTTGACCAATAAAACGGTACGAAAGGACGTATTTCAACCAATCATGGCTGCTTATCGCACAATTTTATCGCGTCCCTAGCATTTGTTTAATTTTATCGCGTCCCTAGCATTTGTTTCTTTGTTTGCCAACATTTGAAACTGCGCTGGTCTGGACGTCAAAAAAATATATAAAATTACAAACCACTCCAGTCGATGCACAGCAGTTTCAAATATGACTCGCATTGGCATTCAAGAACAAGAATTAATAAAAATCACTGATCATACCTATGCATCTTCTGAAATCCGATTTACAAATAAATGAAGAGCACCATTCGGAAATCCTGAATAAGTTGAATACACCATGTAGGCCTAAATCAACGAGTTCCACTTCTATTACGCACACGTCCAATATAACATCAATTGAACCACCAACCACATTCAAATTTGAAAATTGTACATTCAGTAATTAATCCTTTTAAAATTATGCATTCGGAAATTCTGAATAAGTTGAATACACCATGTAGGCCTAAATCCACGAGTTCCACTTCTATTACGCACACGTCCAATATAACATCAATTGAACCACCAACCACATTCAAATTTGAAAATTGTACATTCAATAATTATTCCTTTTAAAATTATTCATGTTTATTTTTTATGTCATCGTCGTTAATTAAAACTTTTCTAACACTTGTGTATATTAGTTAGGTTATGTTATAGCTTCTGCTCTGAGAGGATAAAAAGAACTTCTGCTATATGATATTATGGATAGTCACGTATCAGAGATTGTTTAATATGAAGATTTATTGAATAGTAATCATTACAGTGTCTGTATAAAGACATTACTGCCATCTAGCATGCATCTAGCGTAATATTTGTAATGTTGAGATGGTACAATAATACATTTGAAGACAGTTGTATTTTCGTAAGTCAATTAATATTTTATTTTATTGGAGTACTTCGTTACTTCTAATCTTTATATACTTTCTTCTAATCGTGTAATAGTCAATTACATCCCACTCGAGTTTTGATTTTCTCTAGATAAATCAAAACGTCTAGTGAGATTACTGTTGATCAAATTAAAAAAAAAACCTACTGTGCAAAAAATATGTGAAATACCATCAATACAATATTACCGCACACAAGAACACTGAGGGCTGTGAAAATTCACACTGCAGTATTTTCCACCGACTTCAGGGCGAGATAATGTGGAATGTGTAGAACGGAATGCCAATTACAGGTGGCTTTGTTTGTTAGCCTTCTAACAGCTAAGTGTGACAAAGGCTGGAATGTTTTTATCGATCAAACATTGCTTTTAATCTTGCCACTGGTGTGTTGCAGCACACACTGTCCTTCTGTAAAATCGTTCGAAATTTGATTATGTTCGCTTTTGTTCTATAACTGGCTCGACACTGGAACTAGCGCCGCGCCAAATCACATAATGCGGGTATTAGGACCGTCCTTTGTCGCCATAACAGCAGGGCTAATTCATGCAGTGGTAGTGTTTCCGCCGTCCTGTTAATGGAACTTCATTATTTCCTTAATTAAGTTACCTCTTTAGACTCGCGCGGAATTAGTTGGTCTTATTGTCGATCCCTTGTAGGAAAACTATAATTATTTCCATAGAATTAACTCCGACTATTCTGGTATAATTCTTATAATACTTGTAGCTTTGTATACTTCCATATTTTAAGATTAATACATTTCTATTTTAAAATGTTTGTGCGAGATCGTGCGTATTTGCTTGTTTTCCGCACAGAACCAATACGCGGTAAGTGTGAAATACCACATTCAGTATTCCCAACGTAACACACATAACAATTTCCCTCTTCTTACCGCTTAAGCGCTACATTCATTTTACTGCTTTAGGCTTTTAACATATTATTTTAGAGACGTTTAACATAGTAATAATTATAAATTGGAAACTTACTACTGCAATTTCACCTAAATTGCACTGTTAATTATTGTTTTTAAATATTTGCAAAAATTAAGTATAGTCTACTACTCCACGAAAATTTGCATTCCTGATACAAGTAACATTAAGGAAGCCGTGAAAAAATCAACTAGGTTCCAGATGCGGATGTTATTACTGCAATATGTTATATAAATAATATTGTTAAAATATTAAAATGAAAAATAAATCATTACATAACCTTACCATTTGTTTTAAGTTCGCATTTATAGACTGGGGGGAAAAAAAAAGACAGACGTATATCACGGCCTGCTGGAATATAGTAAACACAGAAAACATTTTATAGGAACAATGTTGAAGATAGATATATTTGTTTTCCAAAGTTGCCGTCATTGAACAGAAACCAAGATGGAGATCTCATTGCAACTAATTAGAAATTCCTCTTTCAGGTATGTAATAAACGATCTTCGCACAAAATAATGTACGATACACGAGCGGTTTGTTTGTTTTCATGTTCTCGGATATTAAAAAAGCTCAACTACGTTTCGCTTTTTCAATCTTTTCCTCGAACATGAAAACGTCAACATACCGCTCTTGTAACGTATATTACTATTGTAGCATAATCTGTATGACTTGGTATTTATTTATTTAATCTGGTAGAGATAAGGCCGTCAGGCCTTCTCTGCCCCTCTACCAGGGGATTACAACTATAATATGAAGAATAAAATTACAATTAATATTAAATTTACAATTACAATACAAATTAAAGTACGACAAGATTACCTGATTAATGAAAGCTAGACATTTTATCATATGTGTATGTATGTATTTATTTACACTGCAAGTGGGCAAGCACCCGGTGGCAATGGTATACACAATATAAACAATACACAATAAAATTACAATACACAATGCAATTACACAATACACAATACAATAAGAATACACAATACAATTTAACACAATAATAATAAAACATAAATAAAATACCTAATTTTACAATACAACCTACATAATTATGTATAGGCCCTACATAAGTTTCAATAGTCTTTCACTTTACTCTCATCTCATTCCCTGTAGTGTCACTATGACGCATTTCACTGACACTTTAGCACACACTTCACTGACACTCTGTAACACATTTCATTGACACTATAGAACACATTTCATTGACGCTATAAATTATCACTGATCGGAACTGTTCACTGCACTGTAAAACCATAACTTCACTGACTCACCTCGCTTCACTGATGCAACAGTTCAAATAAGACAGATAATTACACCCTTATGCATACTTATAAACAGAACTACGTTTAAGCTAAACATTTCTAGTCTAAGACCCTCTTACACGCTATTTTTAAATAATTTACAATTCAAACCAAAGGAGTAACTCGTCAGGCTAAATAAATACATGTCACCTTAAAGAAATTAAATGTTAAATGTCACCTTAATTTTAATTTGCACTTTATGCACAACTTTTTAAGTTATTCTTGAATCTCCTTAAGGAAGGACAGCCCTCAAAGACCGCTGCATTCCATTCCAATCATTTATAGTTCTATTTAAAAATGAGAATTTACCTACATCCGTTTACATAGAAATTAAGAACAAAGAATATTTTTGTATTTACTGAATTACAAATTAAACCTAGACTAACAAAATTCTATAGTGATGAAATTACCGGATATTGAAATATTTTGTAATAGATTAAGAGAACTATTTACAAGAAACCACGTCTGAACGAGTCTCAATTACTGACCAAGTGCCTAGTAAGTTTGCGTTTGAATTCAATTTTATTTCCACAGTCCCTGATGCTAGCAGGTAACGAATTCCAGAGTCTTGGCAGGGCTATTGTGAAAGAGGATGAGTATGAGGAGGTGACGTATTGTGACGACTTCCATGTAGGATCTACTATTGTACTACATTGCTTAGTCCACCACTGAAGAGTAAAGACTGGCTCACAATAAACCGGGAACGGAAACTACAACGAGAACGGAATTAATATTAAAATAAATGTATTTAAATGTGAGCATTCATAATTACGAGATGCTTACCCGATCCCGGGAACGGAAATGTGAAAGTTAATTGTGAATGCTCACATTTAAATACATTTATTTTAATAATATTTTCGTTCTCGTTCTAGTTGTCGTTTCCATTCCCGGTTTATTGTCGACCAGTCTTAACGGTTAGCATGTCTGACCGTGAAACAAGCTGGCCCGGGTTCAAAGCCTGATTGGGACAAGTACCTGGTTGGGGTTTTTTCCTGAGATTTTCCTTTAATCAATTGAAGCAAAATTGCTGGGAAACTTTCGGCGTTGGACCTCGGACTCATTTCGACATAATTAAATGTCATTGTCATCATTGCCTACCCGGTTAAGTTCACTTTGCTATATATGTACAAAAGCTCGGCCGTTCGTCGACAAAATCCTGTCAGTGAAGCTTTATAGTTTATAGTGGCAGTGCAAAGTATTTGAACAGTGAAATGTTTTTGAAGTGTTAGTGAAATCAGGATAGAATCAGTGAAATGTGTCGTAGTTCCAGTGCAGTGAGTGAGTTGACAGAGAAATGAGTGTAATGTTGAAAGGTACTTGTGCAGATATGAACATATACTCGTGGGTTTTAGTTCGGACTTAGTTTTAAGATACAAATTAGATTTATTTCAAATGTTATTTTAAGTGATCGTTTCATTTAATTCAAGATATTCCCTGTTATTATTATTATTATTATTATTATTATTATTATTATTATTATTATTATTGTTAGTATTAATTATTAGTATTATTATTAATTGTATTTTAATTAATAAGTTTATTATTGTCATCATTGAGTGTAATTAGTTACCACTGCCATCGGGTATATACCCATTGCAGTGTGAATAAATACATACATACATACAAAATCGTTCACAGAACAGGAGTGGTACGCACAATAAGCCTCAGGCTGCAGAATAAGACAAACTTGCAAAACAATTAGTATAACAAAGGTGTTGAATAACCACCTCATATGTCAAAAATGTCAATTTTTTCAGGTGAGCAAAAAAATATTTTAATATCTTGAAAATGAACAAATTTCTGTCATAAGAAATCTCATCTTGCGAAGATTCTATCCATGACTAGACTTAAGATCACATTGTTGGGACAGGGCCGGGCATGAGAGCGGCTCCATTTAGCCGGCCAGAGCTGCTCTCGCTCCGCAAGGTACTTCAATTCCAAGCCAGAGCAGAACGCTCACGCAGTGGCGGACTCGCATTACAGCTGCCTTCCCTGCATTACTGTAACATGAGCCACGGTTGTTCTAGTCATTCAGTCTGTCAGTACATAATAGTTTATAAGGATATTACATCAATACATTGTACAGTACAGAATTTATAACACTCTTATTAATTTAATGAAATAAACTTCGCTCTATGCACACACACAAATCATTACGCTTATTTACATAACCCATACGCACATACTGCAACCTCCTCACCACGGTTCTACGAGACAGGCGTATGGCTTCCACTTCCCCTACTTGCTGTGGACAGAGTTCATCTGCCAATATAATTAAACATTGCTTGATGAAGTTACCTTCGTTGAATGTTTTCAATTCCTTTGCAATTTCGTGGCAAATTTTGTAGCTAATTCTCATAGCCGATTCATTAAGTGCATTATTGTCATTCTGTTAATATATAATATAATATAATATAATATAATATAATATAATATAATATAATATAATATAATATAATATAATATAATATAATATAATATAATATAATATATGATATTATATATGATATAGTATGGTATGATATGATATGGTATGATATGATATGATATGATATGATATGATATGATATGATATGATATGACCATAAATTAATACAACTGAAAGAAAATGTTTCTCAGGTACATTATATTAGAGTATTTATTCGATATTTATATTGCATTATAAATTATTATAGTCCATTTAGTAATATAAAATTTTAAATTATACAAATATTATGATATATCATAGTATAGTATATTACAGTTCATGATATATAATATGATATGCGATAGCCTATATCATAAACTGTAATATACTGTACTATGATATATCGTAATACTTGTATAATTTGAAATTATATATTACTAAATGTATAATAACCTAATGCAATTTAAATATCAAATAGATACTCTAATGTAATGTACCTGAGAAACATTTTCTTTAAGTTGTATTAATTTATGGCGTTCATTACTAACATATTTGTCATATTCAGTAGCATGTTGTAAAGAATAATGTCGTTGGATATTGAACCTCTTAATCAGTTGGAGTGTTTTATGCCAAATTAAATACTTTGCTAATCCACTGCTCTCTACCAAAAAGAACTCCTCCTCCCATGATACATTAAACGCATTGGGAATAGCGGGACGCTGTAGTGTATGAGCGGAAGCTCCGTCTTCAAAGTTCGCCATCATACTGCAGAGTCACCACTGCACCGACACTGAATGACGTACAGCATGCATACGTCAGAGCGGTCGCGAGACCCGCTCTTTAAAGCACACAGCGTTCATGTCTCAGAATCACGTAATGTGCCCAGCCTTGTTGTAGGAGATACTTGAAAAATTCTTTGATGCTAAACAGGTGAAATCTAATTTTTGCTCATTTTTTTTTTACATCCGAAGTTTGCCGCTCAACACCATCAATATAACTCTTAAGGTATAATTTCACTACGTAAATAACTTGGGAACTGTGAAAGAAAGTGGTCGAAGCTGTCCGCAAAAGCCAATTTATTGGTTGAGATAGCTTCAATGGGTATAAAGTGGAAGCACCGTATTCATCGAGACTCCGGCTCAACTCATCCCCAGTCGGTTTTATTTTACACTTTTGCTTCGGATGGGAATATGGGCCGCAAGTCGATGTTTTGAACAGTCGTATTTCAGGAAGCTGTTTGTTATACAGCCCCGCATTGGTCTGTGAAGAGAATGGTAATAGCTTTCGCAGCATTGTTGTGGGGAGAGCAGAGTTCTAGCGAGAGTGAATGAAAATGTCCTGAATATAAATAAAGGCGTAGAACTTTATACAATGGTACAAATGGAAAAGAATGAAACTGAACTGTTCATCGTATTTTCACAATTCGATTGTTTTCAATTCAATAAAATTCGACTTCTCGTTCATCAGTAAAGCGTAAAACTAATCCTTTGTTTGGGGGCTTTGTACGAATTTTGTGCCAAGGAAGTTTTATCATTGACAACTACTGTGATAAATTAGAAATTAGCAATCTGTGGAATTACTACTCATTATTGGAAATATATCGCATACCTAAATAATTCTCCATACAGGGCTTTCAATTTGAAACTTCCTACTCTAAATAAATATTTATTGATATTGCATTTAACTTACACAGAAAAATAAAAACGTCACTTTAGATATGGAGGAAGAAGTTTAAAACCAGCGTTAATTGCAACCCGACACCCTCGCCACATTTTAATTTTTTAAATAGCATTTCTATGTTATGATAATTGAATTTGAAAGAGAATGGAAATGTTTATACATCTTATTCATTTGTTCTCATGTATTTTGCTTTGTATCGTTGCCTATCAATAGCAATCTGGATTGCTGTTATTTTTATTAGAGCTGAAGATAACAGAACTACAAAAACTATTGTGCATTTGATGTTATAGTTGAATAGCTGGTTGCAAAAACACCCTAAGTGATAGAATACACATTTCGTGAAAACTTGAAGAAACATTATATAGGATTAATTGATTGCTATAAACAGTAGTAAACTTAACTGATAATAGAATTCCTTATTATTTTTGTGCTGCAACTGGTGCATCTAAGTGAGAAATAGCCACTACAATGAATAATTCCAACTAACGCCCTATCATGGAACGCCATATAATAGGCTGCGTAACTTATTGAGCTTCCTGTCTCACACGCTAGAGCCGCTAATGCAGAAATTGATCTTGCTGCCATCTCTTATCTTGAGGAGAACTTATTACGTCCATCAGCACACCAAGTGGTCAAACGAATAACTAATTACTCAATGCAACCAGCAGCGCACTTGTGGCGAGAAAGTTATACTATATGAAAAAAAAAATATTCCCTCCTTCCCCCCTCACAAACCCACCCGATTTACCTAGGTAAATTAAAACATTTACATTTTCATGCCTCACATCTTCCAGTTTCATCTTCCTTGGAAGATAAAAGAGACGGCATGTTTTACACTACCTTCTAATACCTAATATTAAAATACAAACCAAACAAGGACAGAAAAGAAAACAAAAAATTAGATAATTGTGATTATATTATTAGGGTATATAGTATACAGTGCAATGAAAAAGTCTGCAAAAACTACTTAGATAGTTTCATTTATTATATTATTATCTAATACTTTACAATATTTTCAACAACACTATTTTACATCTTGATTACACAACTTTTAACACTGTATCACTGGAGAGAGCACTCCAAGCAAATATTATTGATATCGGTGCGACGGATATGATGTCGAAATACACCTTGTATGTCCCATAATCCTCCGCGAAATACCGCCAATCGCCAAATATTCAATTGCTACTATCGGTTTCGGTCATACGTAAACGGTTTAGAATGGATGTGGAGGTAACGGGAGTATTATCAGATTATTGTTGTATCGATGTAAATTTCACTGTATATTTATTAAAAGTGCTATGGTTGTGACATGGAGTGAACGCTTCATTTCCACATTCTTTCTCTTATCAAGAAGGATGTTGGCACTCCTTTACATGTTAAAGCATAGGAGGACATATCAACGGACATATTCTGCAGCTGAGCCAGAAAGAATATTACCTTATTTATAAAAAAAAGTAACACTTGCTGAACTTGATTACAGTTTTGAAAAATTCACAGCAACATGAAACAATTTGTAATCGTAATAATATGAACAAAACAGCTGATAAACACACCGGAAAAAGAGATGAACTATGGGTAATTTGACGGCCATATTAGTACACCTTTTTGGTTCCACCGTTTCAAGCTTATGGTCCAGGGTTGCTTCAGACGCACCGACATACTTCTGGTACACGCCGCCATGTTTCAGGCTATAACTCAGAGCTCTCTGCTGGCAGAGATAGAAACTTGCGTCACTGAAAGTAGAAAGTTCACTAAATACAATGTACTGTCACTAATATCTTAACTATATTCACAGCGAAAAGAAATAGGAGACATTATTTTTCAGCACGCTCTTGTAAAACTTGGTGTTGAATCAAGAAAAGTAAACTTACGGAAAAATGGATTCGAAAGTAAAATGAATATTTATGTAACACATATCTATTAAAATAATTCTCCGCCACATTCATCTAGTAACTTCAGGGAACCAACTTTAGAACAAAAGTTACTATATTTGTAATCATAAATTCGTTTAAAAATTCTTTGATGAAAAATAATTTTCACAATTCTTTCGATGACACGTCCCCCTATATCCTTAATTTAAAACAAAAATTTTAAACATATTTGTGATCAGAATTGAACTAAATCCATTTCGGTTATGAAAATGTACATTCTAAAGACGTGAAATAGTGAATAAAAATATTTTGGAAAATTTTCATGATTTTCAGTGGAATCTCCCCTTAACCACTTCCCTGATTAACCCGAGTTAACTCGGGCTGCTAACTTGTGTCAAAATGTATTAACCCGAGTTAACGCGTTTGAATCCCATTTTCGCTGCTAAGGATTATATCCCGAATATATACGTTTCCATTCTTTCATTAAACTTTTCCTCGCTAGATGGCTACAGAAGTTAGAGATATTGCTATATCTGGTGGTGTTTTTTGTACTTCTTTCTTTCGAGTGGAATTCTATGCTCATATAGCATTCACACACAGTAGTGAGTAGATGCTAGTTAGTTTTGGCGGTTTCTGTTTGTGTTTAGTGTTTTTTGTGCTGTTTTGTGTAAAGATGGATCAAGTTAGTGATTCCGAAACTTTTGATCAGGAATATATTCCTGTGGAAGATTAGGAAACGAAACATCGATATCAGAAGACGAAGTTATAGACCAACAAACAAATTCAGATCAATTGATGTCGTGTTTTTTCGACAGTGGTTTGAATAGAAGACATCTGGCACCATTTCTTCTGCACCTCCGGGGTCCCCATTCCCTGAAATTTTAACATTGTTTCTGATAACGATAATTCTCAATTTTTTTAAATTATTCTTTAATAATGACCTCATCAACATTTTATTCGAGGAGACGATTCGGCATGCTAATAAGTGTTCACAGAATGCTGAAAATAATTCGTGGCGGCCTACTACAGACTCTGAGATACGTGTACTTTTGGGCATAGTGGTACTGCAGAACATTATTCACAAACCTGAAGAACAGATGTACTGGTACAAATATTCAATGACTGCTACACCATTCATCCCAAAACGCTCTCATATGGGAGAGCAGATATTACTGTCCGGAATGCATCGTGCCACTGTGCGTAATACCCTGCTTTCGAGTCTATCACACGACAAGCAACATTTAACGCCTTGATAACAGCACTGGTATTGCACCTCATAAATTAATCCATAAAAAAAACATAAGTTGGTAAATAGTTCAGGAGAAAATCAAAGTGGGACAACTACCAGAGCTGGAATCAAGGTGCACGAGATAACTCGGGATAATAATTCAGGTATGAATGTATGTCTACTTCATAGTGATTTTTTAGGTATGTAAGAAAATTAGTGATGTACAGTGATTCTGCAATATTAAATGACCTCTATACGAAAATAAAAAAAAATATGACACTTTTTTCACAACATTTGTATAATATATAGTAAGAGAAGACATAATTCTCCCAGCGAAAATAACACATTCCACATATTTATACGAGATTATACTTAAAGAGAAGAATTAATATCTTAAACGTTGGTGTTTGCTGAACAAATATCGAAAGAAAATCTGGAGTCTTCGTTTTTAATAGAGCTGTAATTTCTGTATGAGCTGCTAGACGTCACTCTGGCTGCCTTTCAAGAGGGTAGTTACCATCTCAGCGCCGTTGTGTGATGACATTAAATATGTGAGCAAACACTGCGAGCGAAGACGCCCGCCCGAAATTACACAGATTCTGTTAATTAAGAACGTAAATTACGCACTGAGTAAACAAGATTATGGACGAAGCTGCTGTGACTCCTGACTACAGTTCTCCATCGCATTTGTATGTTTGACGTCATTACCGCGGCGCGGAAGATTCACTTCAACACCAAAGTGAAGCAAGCCAGTCTCGACTCCACCATTTGCACGAGAGAAGTCGCTCTGATACAAAATGGAATATTTATGAGCCTCGAATGTTTTAAGTAGCACACGTGTTATCATACGTTAAACGGGAAGAAAGACATTGTTCGTACTCGTATAAGAAATCGTTGCTTTCAGATTGAGATGTCAAATTCCCAGAAAAGGAAATAAATGTTTTACTAGTAGTAAGTAACAGGAGACAAAACATTATATTCAGTGTTGTTTGCTGATGATCAGGTTCTGTTTGCACAAGATGGAGATACGGAATACAGGGTAAGATAATATCGAAAGTAAGATCTATAAACATTAATTGCAGTAAGACGGAGTACACGTGTATAGGCAAAGACGTGTTGAACCTCGTAATAAATAATAAAATAGTAGGGAATTGTGACAGTTTTAAATACTTGGCTCATAGTTTTTTTATTACAAATGCAACACAATCGGTCGTTAGGAAGACTTAAACAATATATTGAGAGCACATGAGACCAGTGAAGTTGTAATGTAAGTTAGAATAATGATGATTATTGTTGTTGTTTGGTCAACTGTCCGAAGACAGGTCTGGACCGCAAAAGTGACACCAACAAGGCATCACTGATGAGGCAAATAGGCCAAGAGATAATTAGTATTTATTTATTTGTTTGTTTTGTTTTCATTTGTTTGTTCGTTCGTTCGTTTACTTATTTACTTAATTAATTTATTTATTTACTTATTTATTTATTGATTTATTTATTTAGTAATTTTTTTATTTATTTATTTATTTATTTATTTATTTATTGATTTATTGATTAATTTACTCACTTATTGGTTTATTGATTTATTTATTCATTTATTCATTTATTTATTTATTGATTTATTTATTTATCGATTTATTGATTTATTTATTGATTTATTTATTTATATATTTATCTATCTATCTATCTATCTATCTATCTATCTATCTATCTATCTATCTATCTATCTATCTATCTATCTATCTATCTATCTATCTATCTATCTATCTATCTATCTATCTATCTATCTATCTATCTATCTATCTATCTATCTATCTATCTATCTATCTGTCTATCTGTCTGTCTGTCTGTCTGTCTGTCTGTCTGTCTGTCTGTCCGTCCGTCCGTCCGTCCGTCCGTCCGTCCGTCCATCTATCTATATATCTATTTATTTATTTATTTATTGATTTATTGATTAATTTACTCACTTACTTATTGGTTTATTGATTTATTTATTCATTTATTCATTTATTTATTTATTGATTTATTTATTTATCGATTTATTGATTTATTTATTGATTTATTTATTTATATATTTATTTATCTATCTATCTATCTATCTATCTATCTATCTATCTATCTATCTATCTATCTATCTATCTATCTATCTATCTATCTATCTATCTATCTATCTGTCTGTCTGTCTGTCTGTCTGTCTGTCTGTCTGTCTGTCTGTCTGTCTGTCTGTCTGTCTGTCTGTCTGTCTGTCTGTCCGTCCGTCCGTCCGTCCGTCCGTCCGTCCGTCCGTCCGTCCATCTATCTATATATCTATTTATTTATTTATTTATTCTGACGGAGTTAAGACCATCAGGCCTTCTCTACCACACCACCAGAATACAAATAGACATATACAAGAAACAAATGCAGAGAGAAGAGGGAAATAAGAAATAGTAGTAAAATTACAGATACTAATGCAAAGAAAGCACAAAGGCAAACAGAATGAGAGAAATTACATGTAGGCTTACTAGTAGGAAGATAAGATCACAATGAGTACAAAAGATACTAATATAGTATATTGTTTATCTAATATATTAGTGATTAAGAAAAATGATTAAATATCTAGAGGTAGGTAGCTGACTGTGCAAATGTAAAGCGGAACAAAACAGTAACAATTTCGAAACATTTGCAAAGAGTTAGTTGGGGTAGGGTGGCCAATTTTTTTCACCCTCCATTACTACATCGCTGACTAGATACAAATTACACTAATGAGACTTTAGATGTATACAAACAATTGTTCTTCCTCTGATACATATAGTTTTTTTTATTTTATTGGGTTATTTTACGACGCTGTATCAACATCTAGGTTATTTAGCGTCTGAATAATATGAAGGTGATAATGCCGGTGAAATGAGTCCGGGTCCAGCACCGAAAGTTACCCAGCATTTGCTCGTATTGGGTTGAGGGAAAACCCCGGAAAACCCCGGAAAAACCTCAACCAGGTAACTTGCCCCGACCGGGATTTGAACCCGGGCCACCTGGTTTCGCAGCCAGACGCGCTGACCGATACATATCGTCAAGTGAGATGTACTGCCTGATAATAGAGGCACAAATCAGCCACAACCTCAATTAGAAGTATATGATGATGATGGTGGTGGTGGTGGTGGTGATGGTGGTTTTGGTGGTGATGATGGTAATGACGATGATTATTATTATTAGTCTATTAGTCTAGTATTATTATTATTATTATTATTATTATTATTATCATCATCATCATCCTTCTGTGATTTTGAGTATGAAATTCATTTTATGTACATAGAAATGGTAATAATGTAATAAGTAAACATACAGAAATTGCCCCCCCTACTAGTTTCTAT
Source organism: Periplaneta americana (assembly GCF_040183065.1). NCBI lineage: Eukaryota > Metazoa > Arthropoda > Insecta > Blattodea > Blattidae > Periplaneta > Periplaneta americana. The sequence continues at coordinate 205,485,702 of NC_091117.1, read as the reverse complement.
ATTAATGCCAGCCTACGTCACAAACGCCTCAGCCATAGGCAACCCAACCAACAGATGTGCTAAAAGGTTGTACTTACGCTGCAGGATAAGACGATTATTATTCTTTATTGCTTCATTAGCGGTTGAAATGTACAGGGTGAGTCAGAAAGAACGGATGGATTTCACATGGCAAGAAAATTGTAAAGATTCATCAAATCAAAAATTTATTGTTATCAACATATTCACCAATACATGCAGTTTATTTATGGAAAACAACTTTATCCATATGATGTCCTTGGCTTTCAATACAGGCATCGAGGCGTTTTCTGATGTTCGCCATCACTTTCACAGTCATAGCTGGTGCAATTGCCACGATTTCTTCACGAATCGCTGTCTTCAGTTCGTCCAGTGTATGTGATCGATGTTTACAAACTTACGCCTTCAAATGGCCCTAAAGAAAGAAGTCGCAGGGCGCGAGATCTTACCGTAGCCTCGGACAATCTCAGTGCAATAGAATTTCGTCCAGGTGATTTCTTCTTTAATGTTGAACCTGTGATACGAAATGAAGCCACCCACCGCAAAATTGTATTCCGAGTTGGAATCCTAGCGTGACATCCGATGTCGAAATGAGTCCTGAGTGGCGATCACAGACTCTTCATTTTTCAAAAATGTCTCTACGATGAAAGCACGTTGTACACCAGACCAACACCATATTCTCAACTGAAACTGCATTCTATGGCTGACCCAACAGTCGTGGTCCCCCTCACTATATCTCTCTCCTCGTTGCGTATCGATAGTTTGAAATCCATCCGTTCTTTCTGACGCACCCTTTACTATTCAGGATACAGGCTCCTTATGAAAAGTTGTACTTTCTGACCCGTCTGCAATCATTAGACATTTGTGATATTAGCAATCCGAAATAGATTTTATTTCACACTATGTAGAATTTTTTATGTATACGCTCTTCAAAATAATGGAGAAAAAGAAACTTTATACGATTCCACAATTACTTACCCATTCAATTTCTACAAACATAAAAACATACTAGCAGAAATCTTTTCAATGCACGTAAAAGAGTTACTTAGATACGTACGAGTTGGTTGCACTACGTCATGTGGACCACGTTTATTGTATTATCTAATTGTATTGAAGGGTGTCCTAGTGACAGGACCCCAGAACGAACGTAATTAAACTTGTCTGCCTTATCTTTATCAAAAGTACAACGTCCCTCTTAAACAATGGTCTGTCATTGGTTTGCTGTTTGGCAGTAGAGGTTCAATTACAAAATTCACGTGGAATTATCTTAAGGTACTTCACATTCCTTTTGATTATGTAATGTCTGTCCTTATAAATATTATCAAGGATTCTCTTCAAATATTACATCCATCATCTGTATCTAAATTAATCCACTTATATTTGCCTTCAACAATTAACTTTCTTTTTTCTTCAATGTATCACATCTCATTATATTGTACATGTTTATTGTATTCAGGACCCTTGTGGTTAATCATATTCTTTGAGCTGATGTCTATAATTTAGAATTTATATATTATTCACAAAATAATACATTTATTAATAGAAATAACCTAAATTATCTCTAATTAATTGGCTCTTGTAAATACCGGCTTATGATAAATGTAATACATAACTACAAATAAACGTAAGTTTCAATTCTTACCAATTCCAACATAGATTATAGGCTAATACGGCAGAGTACCGGTGTTCATTCATAGTTATTTACAATGATAATTGTTTTCTAAGAACAAGTCCGTCGAGTTAGCTCTATGATAGGTCTACTTCCAAACTAGCCGGCCCAGATTCGATTCTCGGCGAACATTTTCATGTAATACTTATACCAGAATATTGTACAAAATGGGAATATCAAAATTGGAAGTTTATCCTTCGAAGAGATAGAAAAATTGAAATATTTTGGAGCAACAGTAACAAATATAAATGATACTCAGGAGGAAATTAAACTCAGAATAAATATGGGAAATTCCTGATATTATTCGGCTTAGAAGCTTTGGTCATCTAGTCTGCTCTCAAAGAAGCTGAAAGTTAGAATTTGTAAAACAGTTATATTTCCGGTTCTTTTGAATGGTTGTGCAACTTAGACTCTCACTTTGAGAGAGGAACAGAGATTAAGGGTGTTTGAGAATAAGGTTCTTAGGAAAATATTTGCGGCTAAGAGGGATGAAGTTATAGGAGAATGGAGAAAGTTACACAACGCAGAATTGCACGCATTTTATTCTTCACCTGACATAATTAGGAACATTAAGTTCAGACGTTTGAGATGGGCAGGGCATGTAGCACGTATGGGCAAATCCAGAAGTGCATATAGAGTGTTAGATGGCAGGCCGGAGGGGAAAAACACCTTTGAGGAGGCCGATGGGAGGATAATATTAAAATGGATGTGAGGGAGGTGGGATATGACGATAGAGACTAGATTAATCTTGCACAGGATAGGGACCGATGGCGGGCTTATGTGAGGGCGGCAATGAACCTGCGGGTTCTTTAAAAGTCATATGTCTGTATGTATGTTGTATGTATGTATGTATGTATGTATGTATGTATGTATGTATGTATGTAATATAGGAGGTAATCACTGAATTGTGCATCAATATGTCTGGAGTAAATCTCAAATCTCTCCGCAGTGCATATGAAGAGATTTCACATGTCACAGTTGATAGTACGTCGGACAGGGACGTTAAGCTTAGCGGCCCCTTGGTGCTGTTCGACAGGAGTAGGCTACGTGCCGGCACCGAGTTTACTCTTTTCCCTTAATCTTCATCATCACCCTCACTCATTCCCCATACTAAATTTACACTCACACTCACACTTACACATAAACTTACACCAGTAAACGACAAAATTTTCCACTGGATACATATCATGCACAGAGTGGCCCGCTGAAGTTGTGCGCAACTTGAAAATGGGTCACATTTCTTCCTGCCACCTATCCGTAATATGCGGAAACCTAATCACGTAATTGAAGTGGGTAGGCATTGGAGACACATGCACACGCACACACGTGGTTCCATAACAAAATGTTTCATATCTTTTATATTTTATTGTTTAAAAAGAAATGCTGTTCGAGAGAATTTCAGAAATTCATATCACATATTCACAATGCACTATAAATAGCTAGTTTATGTGTTTCTGTCATAGTAAGAGAAGTTGTAGTTAATGAAATTAGAAAGGATATATGAATGTGTTAATTTTGTTTCCATATATTCAGGGTCTATTTTTTTTATCATTAATATAACATGCAACAGAGTAAAACAGGCTGCAATAAAAGGAAATACTTACTTACTTACTTACAAATGGATTTTTTAAGGAACCCGAAGGTTCATTGCCGCCCTCAAATAAGCCCGCCAGCGGTCCCTATCCTGTGCAAGATTGATCCAGTCTCTATCATCATACCCCACCTCCCTCAAATCCATTTTAATATTATCCTCCCATCTACATCTCGGCCTCCCTAAAGGTCTTTTTCCCTCCGGTCTCCCAACTAACACTCTATATGCATTTCTGGATTCGCCCATACGTGCTACATGCCCTGTCCATCTCAAACGTCTGGATTTAATGTTCCTAATTATGTCAGGTGAAGAATACAATGCGTGCAGTTCTGTGTTGTGTAACTTTCTCCATTCTCCTGTAACTTCATCCCGCTTAGCCCCAAATATTTTCCTAAGCACCTTATTCTCAAACACCCTGAACCTATGTTCCTCTCTCAGAGTGAGAGTCCAAGTTTCACAACCATACAGAAGAACCGGTAATATAACTGTTTTATAAATTCTAACTTTCAGATTTTTGGACAGCAGACTGGATGATAAGAGCTTCTCAACCGAATAATAACACGCATTTTTTTATTATAGGGATACGTAACAAGCTGTTTTTTTACGGTGATGGGTTGTTAGCCCTTCGCCCAACCCCAAAGCTGGAGGACCACCCCTTAATAATTATTAATAATAGTAATAATAATAATAATAATAATAATAATAATAATAATAATAGCTATAATATCACTGTTTCATATATATGTTTTTATGTAATTTTCCTTTTATTTGTCTTTTCTGTGTATTGTATAAATATGTCTATATCTTATGTTTGAACATGCACTAGTATGTCATGTCTATTTCATATCATTTTATGGCATATACGTCCTTAAAAGTAATATGTATATTTCTACGAAATGCTCACATTTTTTATATCCTGGGAAAGTACGGTATGCAGTATGTTAATATATCTGCATTTCATACATTGTGTATTTATTTCTATATATTATATCTATTTTATCTTATATCTTTGTCTTTGTATAATATAAATATGATTTTTATTGTCATACACATTTAACGTAATATGTGTATTTTATGATGTAATTATGTATACATTTTATGTAACTATTTGTACAAGGCTACAATATGTATGATTTAATTAAAGCCCTAATATACCTTAGGGTAAAATAGGGTTCTATAAACTTGGATATTCAATAATAATAATAATAATAATAATAATAATAATAATAATAATAATAATAATAATAATTTTCTTAATCCTGATCTGATTTGCTTGGGATCAGTTTTCCCGTTACTTCCTTGGATTTATCTAAATTAATTAGTGGAACATCAATTTCTACTTCTGTATCTTCCTTTTTTCTACGTTATAAGGGTGAAAGTGTTTCATGTATTCGTTTCGAAATACCGACCGAGCCTTCAGGCTCGACTGTAAACATCTCAACTCGTACGTAAAACCTTACTTTCGGCCCATGTAGCTTAAATAACTAATGCCTGACTCCAGACACTAACAGGGCAGGAAGGACTGATAGTACAGAACAGAAGTCTCCTCAATGGTACACGTGCCAGTCATGCAATTTTCAACACAGCAGCCTGTTTCGCTGGCCAGTAAGTAAGAACGAGATATGACAATCCAAAAACAGGGGCAAGTATTGATTTATGCATCAGCAACCAAGAACTCAGTTTATTTCACGTTTCAACCATCAGTAAATTCTACACGGCAGCAGAAACCTCTAAAGCTATTTACTGTAAGTACTTCGAAGCTTTAGGAAATGTTGCGACCGTCGCTTGTTGTGTCATTCATCTCAGATAAGCTCTGCAATGCATTTCAAATAAATGTGGTATTTTGTCCTAAGTGCTTACTTGAAGCAAAATAGAGCAATGTTATACTACGTGAACTCGAGTTGGAAAGGTTACCAGTAGTTGTTCATTATAAAAGTTCGTAAAATTTCTTTTCTGGCACGAGAGCCAAAATAGTAATATGCGTTACAAGAGCCGTATGTTGAAGTATTCATGTTCGAGGAAAAGATTGAAAAAGCGAAACGTAGTTGAGCTTTTTTAATTTCCGAGAATTGAATGAAAATATACCGCTCGTGTATCGTACATTATTTTGTGCGAAGATCGTTTATTACATACCTGAAAGACGAATTTCTAATTAGTTGCAATGAAATCTCCATCTTGGTTTCTGTCCAATGACGGAAAATTTGCAAAACAAAAATATCTATCTTGAACATTGTTGCTTTAAAATGTTTTCTGTGTTTACTATACTCCAGCAGGCCGTTTTATACGTCTGTCTTTTTTTCCCCCAGTCCATGATGAGTCTGGAATCTTGTTGATTTTTTCACGGCTTCCTTAAGGTTACTTGCATCACGAATGCAGTAACTTTAGTGGAGTTATAGAGTTTACTTAATTTTTGCAAATAATTAAAAACAATAATGAAGAGTGCAATTTAGGTGAAATTGCAGCGGTAAGTTTCCAATTTATAATTATTACTTCGGCGGATTTGTTTTGTGCGGAAACCAAGCAAATGCGCACGATCTCGCACAAAATAACTTCACGAATGTGCATCATACAATATCTTTTCTATGAAAGTACAAATTTACATTATATAAATATATCAAATTGGAGAGATTATACTGCAACAGTAAGATGTCATGGCCAGTGGCGCCAACTTATATGGGTCAATGGGATCCGAGCCCATCCAATAATTTGTATTATTATTATTATTATTATTATTATTATTATTATTATTATTATTATTATTATCCAGAAACTATTAGGGAAAACGCGGAAATTCTATTTGAAGCAAGTAAAGCGATAGGGTTAGAAGTAAATCCCGAAAAGACTAAGTATATGATTATGTCTCGTGACCAGAATATTGTACGAAATGGAACTATAAAAATTGGTGATTTATCCTTCGAAGAGGTGGAAAAATTCAAATATCTTGGAGCAACAGTAACAAATATAAATGACACTCGGGAGGAAATTAAACGCAGAATAAATATGGGAAATGCGTCTTATTATTCGGTTGAGAAGCTTTTGTCATCTAGTCTGCTGTCGAAAAATCTGAAAGTTAGAATTTATAAAACAGTTATATTACCGGTTGTTCTGTATGACTGTGTAACTTGGACTCTCACTTTGACAGAGAAACAGAGATGAAAGGTGTTTGAGAATAAGCTTCTTCGGAAAATATTTGGGGCTAAGAGGGATGAAGTTACAGAAGAATGGTGAAAGCTACACAACGCAGAACTTCACGGATTGTATTCTTCACCTGACATAATTAGGAACATTAAATCCAGACGTTTGAGATTGGGAGGGCATGTAGCACGTATGGACGAATCCAGAAATGCATATAGAGTGTTAGTTGGGAAGCCGGAGGGAAAAAGATCTTTAGGGAGGCCGAGACGTAGGTGGGAAGGTAATATTAAAATGGATTTGACGTAGCTGGGATATGATGATAGAGAATGGATTAATATTGCTCAGGATAGAGACGAATGGCGAGCTTATGTGAGGGCGGCAATGAACCTCGGGGTTCCTTAAAAGCCAGTAAGTAAGTAAGTAAGTAAGTAAGTAAGTAAGTAAGTATTATTATTATTGTTATTATTATTATTATTATTATTATTATTATTATTATTATTATTATTATTATTATTATTATTATTATTATTATTATTTTGTGGGCTGAAGCTGCCTTGTTTCATTTTCCTGCCCTAGCACACGAGCCATTTCGTTTCATACCTATCAAGATTTCATATTGCTATCTCCAGTTTTTTTTTTAATTTTTAGGATATTTTTAACTACAAAATAAATTTTATCCGTGTATATCTAGAAACTTAATTAATCTCGGCAGATATTAAATTATACGATTTTCGAAAAATCATTTCTACCAATTCCTCTGCTCTATATATCTCCAGTTCTAATCATTCATATTATTTAGTCTTGGGCTCATGAAAGGTAAAAATCCCAGTGAAATAATGAGATATTTTACATATCAGGATTTGTGGCTTGTCCCCTTCTTTTACTGGACCCCTCAATTTCACAAGAGACAATATTTTTAAGTTATTGACATTATAAACTCCGAGCGGGCTAGTGGCGTGGTGGTGGGTTGGCGTTGCATTCGGGTGGTCCGGGGTTCGATTCCAGGAGCCGGCAATCCTAACTGAGATTTTTCATGGTTTCCTCAGTTATTTCCATGCAAATGCCGGTATTGTACCTCTTGAAAGTCCGGCCATGGACGGCGATCCTTCCCTTAATCCTTTCATATGTGTGAGTGAATGATGTGTAATGTCTTAAATGTTTGTGTTGTATCGGAGGTGGCCCTGGTATTGAGCTGATCCCTCATCCGGGGAGGCCCTCCATGTCCTTGTGTGGTCAAAAAAGTATGTATGTGATCCATAGATTAATTCCTCTCCCGACAGGTCGCGGTCGTATAAGGCCCGGGTGGCGTGGGTCGTGTAAATGAACCTAAAACAGAGAGGTTAAACTCAGGGAAAGAAGAAGAAGACATTATAAACGAACATGCTGAGTATTTATTAATTATGCTCTATACAATATGCTTATTTGAATGCTTATTTGTGCCTCATTAAACTATTATTGCTGTATTTCAGTAACAAGTTAAGTAATTTCTGGCACGAACGAAACTCCGCCACCAGCATGGATGCACTAGAGTGCTTACGGGTAAGAGACGCTAGCCCGAGGGTTCACTGTTCTGATAACCGCTGTCCTAGGACACGTCGTAGAAGAATAACAATCTCAGTAGAAAGCCGTTATGTGATAAACCGTCTACAATCCGCTAGGAACTGCCATGTAACTGCACGGGAGCGGCAATATCACTTGTAGCGGGATAATGGGATTAAAGCGAGTGACCAAACTGTCCGAAACAAATTGGGGACGATGGTTTGCGGTCTCAACGACCCGCTAAATTTCCTCCTAACAAGACCACATCGTCATAGGATACTATGCACCAGATATCATCAACATTGACAGTTAAGATACTGGTGTTGTATTGTCTTCACAGAAGTCTCTCATTTCCGCTAGTTTGGCTCCAACTGACTGATGTGTTTTGGAGAAGAAGCTGCAACTCAGCCCTTTGTTCTTTTGGAGGCGGTTATGTCGTGGTCTGAGGAGGAATGACATTTAGCAAGAAACTTGATGTTGTCATTGTTCGCAATGGTTCTCTAACGGTAGGGCCATGGGTAAATATATAATAGGATGCGAAACTGTGGTCAGCACCATCTTACTGCAGGAGGGGCCAAATAACAAGACCAGTGCCCGACGTCGTAGGTGGTGAACATTAGAACTACATGTTGGGTAGATCACCCAGAGTTCTCAATCCGTTCCAGACGTTGCTCGCGAAGACAAGATGGCAGCCAGAAACTTGCTAAGAAGTGGACATAAAGTGATACTATAGTCGGACCATCGGATCTGTGCCCCCGTAAGATATGCGAACTGAACCCTAATTCCTTCTCAGCCTCGGTAATTCATTTCTCTCCCTGTATTCCTATCTCTCTCTTTTCTATCTCTCTCCCTTTCTGTCCCCCACTACTCACAATTTTGGCCATCTTGCGGGACAGTTTACAATATTTGCACTTGCAGTCCAGTGTTGTCAACTCAACATGAATACTGTAACACGGAGTGGCGAAAGAAATATTATTAAGTACGTAATAGCATTTTGCGATGAAGAGAAACAAACAGGTCAATATCTGTTTCCTATAAATCAGGCAACGAAAAGAGCAACTGATATCACAGGTGAGGCTTATTTTATTTCAATTGATTATGTATTAAAATTACTTACTTAACTAATACTAATAATACAACATTTTATGTAATTTATATAGACAGGTCAGAACTCCTAATAAAGAAAATCATGAGAGAGGGAGTCTGTGCAGGAGATGAAAAGCTAGAATCACCAGAGAAGAACAGACCAAGGGAACTTCTAATTATTGTAGATGATATGAACCGATGTATTTTAAGAAGAAAGATACAAGAATTTTATACCGTTCAGAAAAAAGTTTCATCATTGAAGAAATTACTGAAGCTTGCGAGAGAAATAATTTCCAAGGTTGGAGAGAAAAACTACGGAAAGTGATTCGAGAGATGGGATTTAGGTTTAAAAATGTAGAAATACAAGATGTATTTTGATTGAAAGAAATAATATTTTAGCATGGAGGACCATTTATTTATGACACCGTTTGACAGAAGTTTGGCAACATCACTATTCGACAAGGTTTGTGGCCTGCTGTTTGACGTGGTGGGAGGAAAGCGGGTGGAATGGAGTGAGTACAGGCGTTAACTTTTTCAAGAACGACGACAGCGCTGAAGGGGCAATAATCTGATGGTCCGACAATACGTGTGTATATAAGTAGTGTATGTTAAACAGTGACGTTTATGGACGTTGTAAAAAAGTGTTGTTGAAAACATTGTAAAGTAATAATTAGTAATATAATAAATTGAACTATCTAAGTAGTTTCTGCAGACTTTTCCATTGCGCTGTACACTAAATACCCTAAGAATACAATCCCAATTATCTAACATTTTGCTTTATTATCTGTCTCTGATTATATTTAAATTGGGTAGTGTAAAATAGATAGTCTCTTTTGTCTTCCTATTGGCTCCAGTAAGAATTTTCAGAGGAAAATGATGTGAGGAATAACAATGTAAATGCTTTGTTTTAAATTGGGTTAGTTTGAGAATGGTAGACGAGCGTGGGAGTGAGGGAGGGAAGGAATACTTTTTGCATAGTTTAACCTTTTCGCCACCAGGTGCGCTGCTAAATGCATGAAGTAAATAGTTTTTCTTTTCGCCACTTAGTGTGCTGCTAGATGTAATAAGTTCGCCACCGGATAAGAGATCGCAGCAAGATCAATTTCTACATTAGTTACGCATCCTATTATATATTTGTCCATGGCAGGGCGTTATAAGGATAATGTCCTACTACCACTACGATGTCTTTCTTGAGAGAAATTGGCAACAACTCTATGCTGATGCACGTCAATGTCAGAGCTTATATAGCAAATATCGTCCAAATGTTTCTTCGGAAAAATATGAATATGAATATTTATTATCCACAGCTGCTTCCTCATTGTTCTGCAAACGGTGTCACTAGAGCATTAAGTTACATCTACATTACTTTCATTTCAATACTTCCTTTTGTAATTTTCTTATTACATTTATACCCGCTTTCATTATAGTTCCCCCATCTTTACCCCTATTCTAATCTAGTTTTCTCAGTCATCTAACGTTTGACGGCCTAACATTCTGAACGTGCTAAGTGCCAAAAATAACTTTCTGAGATATTGATAAAAAGAACACTGCAAAATGCATGTTGAGATACCTACAATATCGCTTTTGGCGCACGAATGAATCACTTACAGTTGAGCTATGATAAAGACAATTAAGTATGATATTCTCATATAGATGTTTGTCCCTTAGATTAAATAAAATTAAATTTAAAAAACTGGCACTTAGCACATTTAGCATGTTAGGTCTTCATTTGCTAATTTACCTTAGTATTTTATCCTACTTACACTAATGCCTCCTTAACCTTTAAAAGACATTTGTATTTAGTATTTATTTATTTAACTGGTAGAGATAAGGCCGTCAGGCCTTCTCTGCCCCTCTACCAGGAGATTCCAACTATAATATGAAGAATAAAATTGCAATTAGTGTTAAATTTACAATTACAATCTATACTAATAATAAATCTGTAGCCGAAATTTTTCTGGTAATTTTAGATTTTCCAAAAATAATTGGTCCTAACATATACAATTAACCACTCTGAAACCGAAAATCGCTTTTTTGAAATTTTTGTTTGTATGTATGTCTGTCTGTCTGTCTGTCTGTATGTTTGTTACCTTTTCACGCAATAATGGCTGAACGGATTTCAATGACAATTGGAATATAAATTAAGTTCGTTGTAACTTAGATTTTAGGCTATATGGCATTCAAAATACATTATTTAAAAGGGGGGGTTATAAGGAGGCCTGAATTCAATAAATCGAAATATCTCGCTTATTATTGATTTTTGTGAAAAATGTTACATAACAAAAGTTTCTTTAAAAATAATGTCCGATAAGTTTTATCCCTTGAAAAATTTTGATAGGACTGATATTTAATGAGACAAATGAGTTTTAAAATTAAAATAACTGCCATCTAAGGCCGTGTAATGAATTAAAAAACAAATGACTTCGTCTATAAGGGCCCTTGGACAGCAACAATCGAAAGCTATGAAAGATAGCCTACAGATAGTGTTTCTGTGTTTGTATGAAGTAATATCAGAAGCTAAATTAACCGATTTGTGTAATTAATTATAAATTCACCATTGGAAAGTGTAGTTTCTCTAGATGTACATAATGCTATAATTTTATTACAGTAACTTCTGAGTGAATCGAGGACAGGTAAGATTAAAATAGCTTCTTATGCACAGAAAACTTGATAGGCTATTCTGTACATTCGTTTCCTGTATTTCCTAAAATAATTTTTATGACCAAATGAGTGGTCTCTGGATCCAAATAATCGCATTTTAATTATGAAAATACAATTTAAATTAAGTAACATAATAAACGATTTATCCTTATATCAAACACGAATGTTCCCTGGATCAAATGTCCTATTTTAATTATGTAATTACTTTATATTTATTTCTAACGGGTGCAGCGGAGCGCACGGGTACGGCTAGTTACAAATAAAATTAAAATTAGTATTAAATTTACAATTATAATTACAATAAAAATCAAAGTACGAAAAGATTACCTGACTAATGAAAGCTAGATACTACATCATAGAAAAACAAAGAATATTTTATATTTACTGAACTACAAATTAAACCTAGAATAACAAAATTGTATAGTAATGAAATTACTGGATATTGAAATATTTTGTGATAGATTAAGGAAACTATTTACAAGAAATGAATTACTGACCAAGTGCCTAGTAAGTTTGCTTTTGAATTCAATTTTATTTCGACAGTCCCTGATGCTAGCAGGTAGCGAATTCCAGAGTCTTGGCACGGCTATTGTGAAAGAGGATGAGTATGAGGAGGTGCGATGGGATAGTATTGTTAGTATATTGTATATATTTATTGCTCAATTTGTAAGTATGTAAGCTACAGCATTCTGGTTAAGGGACTTAGCCACTACTTTCAATGTACCTCAGGCAGAAGCAGTGAGACTGATATGTTTCCGTAAACCCATTTCTTACGATGAATGAATCAAAGTCCAACCTACATTTTCATTTTCGAAAATTTATAACTGATATTTAACCCTTGCGGTGAATTTCGATGAAGTCCGGAGGGTCTAATTAATCAAATCTATTTCCCTCACCTCCACTCTGGGGCCCCTTGGGATATTTTAAGATGCGAAGGAAAGAGTGGTGTGCGGAAAGCAACGGGAAGCTACCGCATTTATCTTTCCCAAGAAAAACTGCAAACATGGCATGAGGAGACAAAGACGAAGGCAGAAAATAGGAAAGATTGGAGAAAGCTGGGTTTGCAGTGAAAGACCTGCCCCTATATAGCCTATATTCTGTGGGTGGGTGTGTGTCTATACACACACACCAATGCTAGAAGTCCCACTGGCGATACACAAAGGCGGGAGTGCCGCAGGGCTCCGTATTAGGACCACTACTTTTCTCTATCTACATTAATGACGTATCAAAGAACTTACAGTATTGCCGATACCACCTCTATGCCGACGACCTACAACTTTACATACATTCCAGACCCAATACGATCAATGAATCGATTGACAAGTTAAATTGTGACCTAGCCACTGTCTCCACTTGGGCGGCCAATTTCGGACTCGCACTTAACCCAAGTAAGACTCAAGCCATAATTATTGGACATAAGCGTGTAGTTAACTCCCTTAATAACAGTAATCTTTCAGTTGTTACCCTTAACAACACGCTAATCCCTTATTCATCTGTCGTAAAAAATCTTGGCTTCTTTTTTGATAATAATCTAAGTTGGAATTTTCAAGTTAAAGAAACGATAAAGAAAATCTGTTCCTCCTTTCACTCTTTGAGTCGCTTGAGAAACTTCTTGCCCCAGCAACTAAAACTTACCCTAGTACAAACCCTAGTAATGCCGCACTTCGATTATTGTGACGTTTTGTTAAGTGATCTAAGTTCTGAACTGTCAGTCAAGTTACAGCGAGCTCAGAATATGTGCGTCAGATACGTGTGCAACATCCGACGATATGATCACATATCACCGTCCTTCGCAAGTCTCTCGTGGCTCCGACTTAAAGAACGCAGAACTTTACACTCTTTGTCTTTACTCTTTCGAATTCTGCACACCTCAACACCAAATTACCTTTCGTCTCGTTTCTCTTATCTATACTCTAACCACGACGTAAATACCAGATCACTTATCTGTGGCACGCTAAATATACCTCTTCATAGAACATCTTGTTATTCCTCATCTTTTACAATATCCACCTCGCGTCAATGGAATTCCTTGTCACAAAGTATTAGGGCTGCAAGACAACAAACACCTTTAAGAACAGCTTAAAAGATAACCTTATTAGCATTTCACTCCAATCATACTGATTTCAAATATTACTGACTACACTGTTGCTTTTTTTCTTTAGACATCATCCTGATTGTGCTGCATTTTCAAAATTGTCTCATAATAATCTCTTTCTATTATCTAATATAATTTGAAATATATTAACATTCTATGTATTTTAGTTTAATTCTGCTACCCAGTTTATTTCAGTGTTTAATTAATAGTTCATAGTATTTTGTTGTTTAATTCGTAAATAACTCTTGTATACATGTAACTCTCATCTAAATCAAATTGTTGAATTCTTTGTAAGTTCATGCATATGTATATACACTTTTTGCTGGTTGTGTGGAAGAGAAGGCCTTACGGCCTTAACTCTGCCAGCTAAAATAAATCATTATTATTATTATTATTATTATTATTATTATTATTATTATTATTATTATTATTATTATTATTATAATAGTCATTAAAGCAAAAATAAGAAGTGTTCTTGAAATCTTATCTACACTCTACTCTCTACTTCATTTCTTGTCCTAACACCATTCTATACTGTCTAATGTCTACTCTACTACAATACTACAACATTTCTCTTATCACTTTCTATCATTCCTATTCAGTATCTATATTAGGCCTATATACTAATTTTTCTACCGCAGATACTTCTCTTAGTAACCAGCCTTTTTATAATCCGTCGAACTTTAGTTTCTGTCTATTTATTACTGTTTGATTTATTAGCCCTTTTCTCTCTATTTTTCCTCACTTATCCCCTATCATTCCTTCCTTGCTTACCCTTATACCAAGTGTGACAATAAACTTGATTTTATTTAATGGTAATCTATTTTTAGATTTACATATTCCGAATCTCTATTAAACTTTCCGTATGAATGCGTAAAATTTTATTAATTTACCCATTTCGTGTCTTTTAACTCTTTATTAAATTTGTTTCATGAACTTCAGACTTGAGACAAATAAGTATGTAAAATCATATTTAATATAACTAGCAAAAGAAAGTTTCTTGCTTTCTCTGTGCCGAAAAAAAAATTGGAGCAAGTAAATCATAATGCACAATTCTCACGCAGACTTTAAATTAATCACTCTTTTAATTGAATATCATGAATAAAAAGCTTATAAATTAAGATGTTAATGGAAATTCATCACGCCCATTTCTGTGGAAGGTACGGAATTCTTTAGGTGAATATTGAAACGACTCTGGCCTCATTATCATGACATTAATATATTATGGCAATTTAGGTTGTGCAACCCCACTACGCCCTTCCGATTACGTCACTTCCCCCAAGCATACTTCCGTTATCGCATCATACAGCATCTTCTTAAGCCATATAATGTTGTAGTAATGAACTTACTCGTGACATGTTGGTGTGAATTCTTGGTGAGTGTGTCTGATATACAGTATATATTAAGTAACGTGCAACTAGACTAGCGTAATCCACAGTGGAAAAGTGAGAGTAGATTTATGAAATCCCTCGCATTCCGAGAAACGTCCTTTCTTAGTATGCAATTAAGCTCAAGGTTTTAGGTCTTGTTCCTACCACAACCTGTCACACATATTCAGAATATAACCAGACTTACTGTTCATAAAGTATTTATTAAAACATTTAAAGAGTCATTTACTTCGCTGCCTTTCTTTAATATTGATGAGGTATATAATACAAACGTACGTTAACAGACAACCACAATTCCAAGTCACACAGAGTTTGCGTGCACTTGATGTAGGTCTCGCGTTACGTCAGCCCACTCGAGTTGTGTGGATAAAATGGGAAAAATTGAGACGGTGTCGGGTGGAGTTCCTGGGTAGCTCACAAGCTAACGTTCTGATGGGGGCAGATAAAAAAGTTAAATTTTTTTCTTCCACCATGTTAATAATGTCAAAAGAAGTGCTTATACAAATTTTGGCCACTCGACCGCAATTACGAGGACGCCCAGAACGTGATTTTCCTTGGGGTCGTTTACAGAAAAAAGCACAATTTCATGGAAATATTTATTGAAACAGATACAGCAATTGTTTCGCTATTTGTCAACATATCTCCCACTTGAATTGGGACATTTGTCATACCATGGGATCAATTTTTGTGTCTTAGAAGTCAGCCGTCTCAGTCCGGAACCAGCGTTTGACTGCGTCTGCACCCATCTCTATCGATCCTATGATATGAGAAATATCTCAATTCCGATGAAAAATATGTTGAAAAATAGCTCAATAAGCTCTGTCCGTTCTAATAATTTTGTCCAATGAAATTGTGTTTTTTCTTTCTGTTAAAGGCCCCTGGCGAATTTTTTCGGCTCTCGTAATTGCGGTCGAGTGGCCAAAATTTGTATAAGCACTTCTTTTGACATTATTAACATGGTGGAAGAAAAAAATTTCACTTTTTTATCTGCCCCCATCAGAACGTTTGCTTGTCAGTCGGTAGAGCCATAGTCGGTAGAGATCTCGAGATCAATACCCGGTTCCGGAACAATTTTTCTCTTGAAATTATTCAGGTGAGGTTATACTTTGCACATTTACTGTTCATATAATTGTGTTACTTACTTACTTACAAATGGCTTTTAAGGAACCCGAAGGTTCATTACCGCCCTCACATAAGCCCGCCAGCGGTTCCTATCCTGTGCAAGATTAATCCAGTCTCTATCATCATACCCCACCTCCCTCAAATCCATTTTAATATTATCCTCCCATCTACGTCTCGGCCTCCCTAAAGGTCTTTTTCCCTCCGGTCTCCCAACTAACACTCTATATGCATTTCTGGATTCGCCCATACGTGCTACATGCCCTGCCCATCTCAAACGTCTGGATTTAATGTTCCTAATTATGTCAGGTGAAGAATACAATGCGTGCAGTTCTGTGTTGTGTAATTTTCTCCATTCTCCTGTAACTTCATCCCGCTTAGCCCCAAATATTTTCCTAAGCACCTTATTCTCAAACACCCTGAACCTATGTTCCTCTCTCAGAGTGAGAGTCCAAGTTTCACAACCATACAGAAGAACCGGTAATATAACTGTTTTATAAATTCTAACTTTCAGATTTTTGGACAGCAGACTGGATGATAAGAGCTTCTCAAACGAATAATAACACGCATTTCCCATATTTATTCTGCGTTTAATTTCCTCCCGAGTATCATTTATATTTGTTACTGTTGCTCCAAGATATTTGAATTTTTCCACCTCTTCGAAGGATAAATCTCCAGTTTTTATATTTCCATTTCGTACAATATTCTGGTCACGAGACATAATCATATACTTTGTCTTTTCGGGATTTACTTCCAAACCGATCGCTTTACTTGCTGCAAGTAAAATTTCCGTGTTTTCCCTAATCGTTTGTGGATTTTCTCCTAACATATTCACGTCGTCCGCATAGACAAGAAGCTGATGTAACCCGTTCAATTCCAAACCCCGCCTGTTATCCTGAACTTTCCTAATGGCATATTCTAGAGCGAAGTTAAAAAGTAAAGGTGATAGTGCATCTCCCTGCTTTAGCCCGCAGTGAATTGGAAAAGCATCAGATAGAAAGTGACCTATACGGACTCTGCTATATGTTTCACTGAGACACATTTTAATTAATCGAACTAGTTTCTTGGGAATATCAAATTCAATAAGAATATCATATAATACTTCCCTCCTAACCGAGTCATAAGCCTTTTTGAAATCTATGAATAACTGATGTACTGTACCCTTATACTCCCATTTTTTCTCCATTATCTGTCGAATACAAAAAATCTGATCAATAGTCGATCTATTACGCCGAAAACCGCACTGATGATCCCCTATAATTTCATCTACGTACGGAGTTAATCTTCTCAAAAGAATATTGGACAAAATTTTGTACGACGTCAACAAAAGTGATATTCCTCGAAAGTTACCACAGTTGGTTTTGTCCCCTTTTTAAAAATAGGTACTATTATGGACTCCTTCCATTGTTCTGGTACAATTTCCTTTTCCCAAATAGCAAGTACAAGTTTATAAATTTCGCTATATAATGCACTCCCCTCTTGTATAGTTGTGTTATTAATTATAACTAATACATCCTAAAAATTGTTTGTCGTTCTTTTTTTTTCGCATACATTGTATACACACATCCTTTTACACACTTTTCAACAAGTTGTGGTTTAATCATTTCATCATTTTAATGTAATTATTGTCTTGTTTTTTTTTCGCTAGGGGTAAGCAGTATGTACTCTGTTCGCGACTTTTTCGCGTCCATAACAAAACAATACTGTCTCTTATAATACTATCATATATCGGCTGATGCAATAACGAAAGCGAAGATAATGCTCATAAAGTCAACTTCAGAAACTTCGTCTTACAGTCTTACACAAGTCTGTTACAAATTTTCCTAATTTGTAGATCGAATATAAACGTCACTTCAAAATAGTTACTACAAGTTACTATTAATAGGAAAATAGTTCCCTAAAGTTATGTTATACGCACGACTTATCGTTTAGCATGAAACGCTCAGACACATGCTTCACTTACTTCTCTTTCTTTTTAGTCTTGCTATTTAACGACGCTGTATCAATTGCTAGGTTCAGCGTCGCTGAAATCGATGATGGTGAGATGGTGTTTGGTGAGATGAGGAGAGGATTAGCCACTACTTACCTCACATTTGCCTTACAGTTGGGGAAAACCTCGGCTGGAACCCAGTCAGTTATTCAGTCCAAGTGGGAATTGAACCCACACCCGAGATCAGCTCCGCATCGGCAGACATACGTGCTATCACTTGAGCTACCCCGGTGACAGTGCAATGGTAGCTCTCGTGCCTCCTTTTTTTTGTTGCCATTTTTCATATTACTAAAGTTTATTTCACTTCATTCTTTCTCCTTTTATCCCTTTTACTCTTCCAGCAGTTCATGATTGAATGCAGAAAGCTCACCATAACATCTCTTCATTCTCAGTATTCGGTTTGCCCCATTTTTTAAAGGGACTGGATAGTGATTGTTTTAAAAAAAGAAAAAAAAATCCCTTTTATACAGGTTGATTCACGAGGATTTACCGTCTCTTACAGAGCTTATTTCGGAAGACATTCTGAGCAACAAATATCGTTATAAATATTTGTCCTAATCTCAATATTTTCAGAATTACACTACAGTAATTTGAAATTGTTTGTGAAATACCATTATTCTTGAGCTTTTTAAGGGTAAAATAATATTACAGATAAAGAATGAACTATTCAGGAGCATCATTTCTTTAATTACCTAGTATTCTGAAGCTAAAAATGTGTTGTGAATTCCATAGTTGCTTCGTACAGATTTTTTTTTCGATTTTTAACTACAAAACTACATTTTCTTACGCATTTATCAAAACAATTGTTATAAATTAACCCTAGTAATGCCGCACTTCGATTATTGTGACGTTTTGTTAAGTGACCTAAGTTCTGAACTGTCAGTCAAGTTACAGCGAGCTCAGAATATGTGCGTCAGATACGTGTGCAACATCCGACGATATGATCACATATCACCGTCCTTCGCAAGTCTTTCGTGGCTCCGACTTAAAGAACGCAGAACTTTACACTCTTTGTCTTTACTCTTTCGAATTCTGCACACCTCAACACCAAATTACCTTTCGTCTCGTTTCTCTTATCTATACTCTAACCACGACGTAAATACCAGATCACTTATCTGTGGCACGCTAAGTATACCTCTTCATAGAACATCTTGTTATTCCTCATCTTTTACAATATCCACCTCGCGTCAATGGAATTCCTTGTCACAAAGTATTAGGGGCTGCAAGACAACAAACACCTTTAAGAACAGCTTAAAAGATAACCTTATTGGCATTTCACTCCAATCATACTGATTTTAACTATCACTGACTACACTGTTACTTTTTTCTTTAGACATGCATCCTGATAGTGCTGTATTTTCAAAATTGTCTCATAATAATCTCTTTCTATTATCTAATATTATTTGAAATATATTAACATTCTATGTATTTTAGCTTAATTCTGCTACACAGTTTATTTCAGTGTTTAATTAATAGTTCATAGTATTTTGTTGTTTAATTCGTATATAACTCTTGTATACATGTAACTCTCACTTAATGAAATTGTTGAATTATTTGTAAGTTCATGCATATGTATATACACTTTTTGCTGGTTGAGTGGAAGAGAAGGGCTTACGGCCTTAACTCTGCCAGCTAAAATAAATCATTGTTGTTATTATTATTATTATTATTATTATTATTATTATTATTATTATTAAGATGGATAATTAAACTGTAAAGAATCAAGTTCCCAAAGTCATATGATTTGTAACAATTTTTGTAATAAGTGCATAAGAATGATGTAATTTTTAGTTAAAAATTGAAAAATAAAATCTGTACAAAGCAATTAACAACATATTTTTAGCTTCAGAACACTAGCCAATTAAATAAATGACACTTGTAAAGAGTTCATTCTCTATTTCTAATATTTTTTTTACCCTTAAAACTAAAGAAAAAAGGTATTTTACAAACAACTTCAAATTAATGTAACTCTGAAAATATTGAGATTAGGACACATGTTTATATGACATTTTTTGCTCAGAATGTTCTAGGAAATAAGTTCCGTAAGGGACGGTAAATTCTCGTGAATGCCTGTGTATATATTGTGGGGGTATCTTTGTAGATAAGACCTCTATAAATTTGGCGACGCATGCAGTTCATAATAATTTTTGCTTTGTAATGGAGTTTTCCGTAAGTTGATATTTTTCAAACTTAAGTACATTTTGCTCTGAAACTATTGAATATATTTACATAACATTTTTACAATGTTTTCTGCAGCCTGTGTTCTAGAACGTAGACACACGGATTTATGAATATGACACATTTAACATGCGGAGAAAAGTACATAACTTGTGCAATAAAAAAATTGGCAAAAATTGTTTATTCAAAGTCTAATATTTTTTCTGTTCCCCTAAGAATGAAATCGCTCATTTGCGATAAGAGAGGCACAACTCGAAATTTTTCATTTTTGAGATTCTTACAAAAATGAACTCCAAAAGTAGTATATTTTTATCAGGAATAACGACAAATACATGATTACATTATTTTTCCTCCAGATGTCAGATGTGTCTTTATTAAATTGTTTTAATGTAACAAAATCATCACAATAAGAAAGACTTAATTTTAGTTGTTACGAAGCATTCAAACTGAAACGTTTAAATCTTTTCATGAAGAGTGACAGAATTTGTGTTGCGTCTTTTCATAGAATAATTTTTCTTCAGCGGCAAGGAATTATTCTGCGTTGTGTCATTATTTTAGATAAGTAACAAGTAACCGAGACTCCATAATTTCCACAAATTTATAATGAAAAAATAGGTATAAGTGAGAGGTAAAAGGCAGATTTACTAGATCTGATTAAACCGAATCACATTCCAAGCTTCTATAAAGAATTCTTTGAATCTATGAAAGTGTAGAGAGGTGTTGTGAACTGTATTGAAAGTGTTGTGCTGGGCAATTTATTTCTAAAATAATTTTGTGTGAAGAATTTCAGATTTTGTATAATGCTTTCTCAATCTAGATTGTTGCTATTATATTATTTTTTCTAGCATAATTCATAGTCATGTATTTAAAAATAGTCTCTAAATTATACGATTAATTATAAAGTATAATTTCCATAAAATGTTATTACATTCGTTTGTCAATACAACATATTTGTTAAAATTTAAATTTATTAATGAATGTCACAGGGCATCCTTATAATATTATTATGTAATGACATGCCAATATATTATTCCACTGCATTACTTTATTGAAAAATTACTTTTCTACAAACACAATAATTGTGCAGTTATTTTACAATTGCAATAATTGTACAATTATTGTACGTCAGGTAAATATTCTCACTGTCATAACTAAAAACAGACATATATTTATTTAAAAAAAGAACGACACAACTTAAAATAATTGTTGAAATTATTTAAAATGATTAATAATTATGGTACTATACGCTACAACACTAGAAATATAATACATGTGCAAAATTGCATTCCGTTTGGAAAAAGCATGTGCCTACAATTTGATTTTTAAGAATATGAAAAATTTAAAATGCTTCTCCTGTAAAATTAACACTTTTTAAGTTGTGTCACTCTTATCGCAAATGAGCGAAATATTAAACTAAATTTTGCTTTATAATTTACGATGTAGGCTACATAACTTGATAAGTAAAAAACAAAAGAAAGTTTATTAGTGAATATTGCAGCAAGTAGGCCTAATGTGCATATGAAGAATGAGGTACATTTAGCAAAGTGGGAAAACAGGTTATCAGTTATGGTCTTTCTTTTGCACTTTGATAAGACACTAATTAGTTGTCTTTTATACCACTGAATTCAGAATGATTTATTATAATATAACCATGGAAATTGTTATTCGTCTCTGAACAGTACAAATCTGTAAATACTAGTGCTTGTGCAGCAAATGCTGCAAACTAAGTTCATTAGACGTTCAAATACAAATTTTTAAGATTTACAGTATTTTGAATGAAGAATACCAGACATTTTGAAAGTTATTTGCTTCCGTAATAATGAAATATACTCCCTCTGAATGTATTTTTATGTCAAATACTTTTTCCTTCAGTTTTTGAGTTTCAGCGCGAAAACGCAAGTAACAATGTCAGGACGATCAGTGGGTTTTTGATGTGGGAGTAAAGCAATAGCTATTTCAGGTCATTGTGGATTGTAGGTCAAAGTTAAAAATAATGTCAGGTTTGCTATGCTTTCGAACAATAGACATAGCATCATGGTATAGCTATTGCATGTAGAGCTTGAAAAGTAGAGGGTAAAATCATTTTGTGCGAGATCGTGCGTATTTGCTTGTTTTCCGCACAGAACCAATACGCGATAAGTGTGAAATACCACATTCAGTATTCCCAACGTAACACACACAACAATTTCCCTCTTCTTACCGCTTAAGCGCGACATTCATTTTACTGCTTTAGGTTTTTAACATATTATTTTTAGAGACGTTTAACATAGTAATAATTATAAATTGGAAACTTACCACTGCAATTTCACCTAAATTGCAATGTTAATTATTGTTTCTAATATTTGCAAAAATTAAGTAAAGTCTACTACTCCACGAAACTTATTGCATTCCTGATACAAGTAACATTAAGGAAGCCGTGAAAAACTCAACAATATTCCAGATGCGGATGTTATTACTGCAATATGTTATATAAATAATATTGTTAAAATATTAAAATGAAAAATAAATCATTACATAACCTTACCGTTTGTTTTAAGTTCGCATTTATAGACTGGGGGGAAAAAAGACAGACGTATATCACGGCCTGCTGGAATATAGTAAACACAGAAAACATTTTATAGCAACAATGTTGAAGAAAGATATTTTGGTTTTCCGAAGTTGCCGTCATTAAACAGAAACCAACATGGAGATTTCATTGCAACTAATTAGAAATTCGTCTTTCAGGTGTGTAATAAACGATCTTCGCACAAAATAATGTACGATACACGAGCGGTATGTTTGTTTTCATGTTCTCGGAAATTAAAAAAGCTCAACTACGTTTCGCTTTTTCAATCTTTTCCTCGACCATGAAAACATCAACATACCGCTCTTGTAACGTACATTACTATTATCCTGCTAAGAGATCTTGCTGAAATAATCGGGAGACTACATAATTTTGTAGGCTTCTTATTTTATCAGTAAGTAATACCGTTTGGTCTTTCCTTAGGAACTGTAATTTTAGCGCTCTCTCGAGCCAATACTGAAGAGAATGACGCATATAAATATCTACACCACACCGCCATTAAATATATGAAAAAGACCCAACCACCACATGATTAATAACTATAAAAAATATTTGATTTTTAATAACAATATTATTATTGTACGTAAATTTTGTAATTATATATACTATACAGCCGCCACTCAATAAATTATAGAAATGAAGATCTAATTTAAGATATTCTCTACATCTACTTACATAACTCCAAAACGTTTCACTTTTATATCATCAATATAGCATTAATATGTATATTTAATGAAACATAGTTACATCATGGCATTAACTATAATAATATTTCATTTCTAATGGTAATAATGTCATCAAACCACCTCAAATATTGTAGATTTCAATATCCAAAACACAGCTGTACTCAGAAAATTACACACCGTGGAATCAGACCTGTAAATTATTTAATTCTTGAAGTTTTTAATAACCAATTGAATTTGAGTTTTAAATATGTCAGCAATACTGCAGGTCATGGCCTTCGTGTAATATCCTATTGTTTGTTGTAGTGTATTTGTGTTCTGTTTTATTCTGAAAAGCCATTATTTCTCAAAACTGACGAAAGATGAATTTTGGAAAATTGGAAAATGATATAGGAAAATTGACATTTCACTGAAAACTACTATTTTTCTGAAAAACTTTGGGTTCCAAGCTTCAAAATGAGGGGTCATTTATTAAAATCCGTTCAGCCGTTTTCCCGTAATTTCCATTACCAGTTCAAGTTTTCTTTTCTCAATCGTACTATCAGGGACTGGAATGCTTTACCTGAAAACTTACTAAAGGCTTTACCAACAACAAAAAATGCATTTAAAAATAGGCTTAAGGACCTTACTAATAGACGGTAATTATACACAGTATTTAAAGGGTGTAAATGAAATGTTGTTATTGAAGTGTTGTATCAGTGAAGAATTATGTTGTGTCAGTGAAGTGTGTCGTATCAGTGAAGAAGTATGTCGTGTCAGTGAAGTGTGCTGTGTAAGTGAAACGTGTTCCTGTCAGTGAAGCTTTATAGTTTATAGTGGCAGTGCAAAGAATTTGAACAGTGAAATGTTTTTGAACTGTTAGTGAAACCAGGATAGAATCAGTGAGATGTGTCGTAGTTCCAGTGCAGTGAGTGAGTTGACAGCGAAATGATTGTAATGTTGAAAGGTACTTGTGCAGATATGAACGTATACTCGTGGGTTTTAGTTCGATCTTAGTTTTAAGATACAAATTAGAATATTTAAAATGTTATTTTAAGTGATCGTTTCATTTAATTTAGTATATTCCCTGTTGTTGTTGTTATTATTATTATTATTATTATTATTATTATTATTAGTATTAATTATTAGTATTATTATTATTAATTATATTTTTAATTAATAAGTTTATTATTGTCATTATTGAGTGTAATTAGTTACCACTGCCACCGGGTATATACCCATTGCAGTGTGAATAAATACATACATACAAGTTTTATATATATATATATATATATATATATATATATAAATTGAACTAAACTTTTGTACTGAAATTCGTTAATTCCGCAGGCAACACTGTCCACTCCCCTTAAGACTTAATTGATCATATCTGCCCGGATTAAAAGGAACAACTCTCTATTCTACTATTCTTAGTAAGTTATGGTTATGACCTTATTTGATCAAATCCCGTCTCGTTCCTGTCTCAGCGGTACTATCCCACGATTTTGAGAGCGGCTTTCGACTTGTCTATCCCTTCGGGCCTCTCACTAATGAAGCGACGGAGCTGCTGTGTTCTCACTGTCATGTATGCAAGTCTAGCTCGGAACTCGAACCAAATGTCATATGCACCCGCGTTCTACTCGCTATGGGGGCCCAGAGCGATATAAGCACCTCCGTGCCCGACTATACACACAGATATAGTTGTATCGCTTCAAAGTGTTACCCCTGATTGAAGGGAGACGCAACGCAATCAACTGCGAATTCCCTGCAGCCGGTTAGTCTTTGGATTATCCAGTGTAGAGAGATCAAGTCCCCACAGCGACA